>NC_088351.1:37085000-37282500 GCF_036884655.1 Musa acuminata AAA Group | reverse complement strand
TCGACCCCCACCATCTGTACGTCGGCTGGAGCTGCACCATGTATGACCTGCTGCGATCACTCGGCCATTTCTTGACAAGAGACGGGAGCTTAGTGGTCATTGGGGCGGCAGCAGTTCTCCAGCACGTCACTAATGAACAAGCTCTCATCTCTCGATAGAAAATGGCCGAGCCATCGTAGCAGGTCATGCATCATGGAAGACTCATCGTAGTCCAGACCGTAAGACTCCGATTGTAGAAGGCTCCTATGAAGCAGCTCTCTAGGATATTGCTCCCCTGTTTCCACCAAAGTGACATCTTCTCGTGCTTCGACAAACCTCTCGGCTATCCATAATCTGACGATGTCCGACATGTGGAACGCATAGTTTTCGCGCAATTATGTGATATCGTTGCAAGCATGGCATTAAGTACAATAATTTGTCTTAGATAATTTCCTGAATATAGCATACCTCTCAATTCGTCATTAGACATGACTGCCAATTACATCGTGATTGATGTCGATCTCCGTGCCATAAGCAGGAAAAGATGATTGTGAGTTGCCACTCCAAAACCAGAATACGTTAGATGGTCGAGACATGAGCATGAAAGGTAAGTTACCTCAAAGCTCATTGATGTCTTTTTACTTCTTCTTCGTCTTCAGCAGCTGCAGCAAAAGCAGCATTATCATCGACTAGGTTTGTCTCGAAGGTGCCGGAATGCTTGATGTAGTTTATATAATTGCCTCGGTCATCTTTGATGGAAAAATTTGGAAAGTGTTTGATCATGGGCCAGTCTGCGCCATTTTGGAGGCATCTGCGGAGGAGTTGGGTGGTTCCCCATACGTCCAGTCTCTGGAGCGAGGTGAAGCATCCAGGGCAAGCCGCCAACCACTCTGGTAAATGATTGTATGGAAAGAAAAACCCGCCCAACTTCAAGAGCTCCAGTGCAGGGAGATCAGCAACAATCTCCAGATCTGAGTCACCACTTATACTCAGTTCTTTTACAGAAGGGAAACCTCCGATGGACTTGAGAGCACACACATCGGTCAGATCCAATGTGGTTAAGCAGGTTGCCTGTCGGATCAGGCCTTCCGGTAGAGACTTCAACTTTGGGCAATTTACGAGGACCAATTTGTCGAGGCGACGCATAGCAAAACCTTCCGCTGCCCAATCCCACACTTCCATGTTAGTCATATTCCAGAGTTCCAGCTGCCTTAGTTTCGGAAACAACGAAGGAGGAGAAGTAGAAGAAGAAGAAGAATGGAGCTTTGAATTCCGTTCCCGATCATGACCAGTAGCAGCAACTTCACACCCAAAAAATTCCGGTCCGATGGTGGCCACCGCAAGTGCACCTCCTATTTCAAGGAACTCCAAGTTAGGGAGCTTCCCAAGCGGTGGAAGCAGTGGCCAATGATAGCAGTCAAGTAGTTCCAAGCGTCTTATGTTTGGAAGAAGCGAACTGATGCTTGCAGACGCCATCCAGCTAGGGAACCGGAGAAGGAAAAAAATCTGTAACCTGAGCGAAACAACAGATGATGGTGGATGAAGTGCCACATCCAACAACTTCTCGAATCTTTCAATCTCTTCCTCCGTGTGATCATCGGATGTATATGAGCAATGTAAATGTAGATGTTTCAGTTTTTGTTTACCCTTAAAGAGGCTCGTATCTCTTCCCGGTTCAACTTCCAGCCACGCCCTCTCCAACCTGTCAACGGAGAGGTATCTGAGCTCATGGAGGCTGCCTAATTCTTCCAATGGGCACGAACCAGTAGCCGTGTTCACCACGAATCCTACGAGTTCATTGAGGAGCTTCAACCTTCCTATTCCACATGGTAAGCTCTCCAGGCCTGTAAGTTGACAATCGAGTGTTCTTAGATTGACTAGCCTAACTATACCCTGTGGGATATGTGTCAACTGTCTACATCGAAAAAGGATCAAAAACTGCAAATTCGTCAGATTGCATATGCTTTCTGGAAGCTCCGTTATATCGGTATAAGACACATTCAAGTATCTCAAGTGGATCAAATTTCCAATGTAGTGCGGTAGAATCTCGATTTTTGTGTGCATAAGATGCAGGACTCTAAGTCGCACAAAGTTCTTCAAGTAATCATCTATATCCTTCGCATAGCCACGTGTTCCCTCCGCTAACAATGTCCTCACGGACTCATGTTGCTCGATCAAACTGACGATACGCTGGATGTCCGTGGTTTCAGTGGCCACAATCGACAACCGACGCAGCTTCATCGTGGCGGCACCACTTCTCCACTCGTTTTGCACGTCACTAATGAACAAGCTCTCATCTCTCGAAAGGAAATGGCCGAGCGATCGCAGCAGATCATGCATCTTGAAATACTCATAGTAGTCGTCCTGACTGTAACGTTGCCATTGTAAAAGGCTCCTATGAAGCAGCTCTCTATGATATTGCTCCCCTGTTTCCTCCAAGCTGACATCTCCTCGTGCTTCGACAAACCCCTCGGCTATCCATAATTTGATGATGTCAGACCTGGCAAACACATAGTCTTCTTTGAACAAGGCACAGTAGAGAAAGCATTGCTTCAGATGGGACGGCAAGTCTTGGTAGCTCAGATTCAGTGCTCGGTGTACACCTTCGGGAAGCCCGGTCCGTGACCATGCGGCGCTGTGGAGAACTGCCTCCCACGCACTTCTGTTGAGTCCTCTGGAGCAGAGGACCCCTCCGATGGTCTTGATGGCCAGGGGAAGCCCTCCGCATTTGTCAACAATCTTCATGCCTGTGTCCTTGAGATCTTGGGCATCCCTTTCCTCCTCTGCATTCATCGTCGCCTTCTTGCACAGGAGGGACCAGCCATCCTCCGGAGGCAGCAGCTTCATCTCGTGGACGTGGGCCGCCTTCATTTGCCTCGCGATCCCTGCGTTTCTGGTTGTCACCAGCACCCTGCTGCCTGCTGCTCCTCCCTGCAAAGGATTGCGGAGCAAGTCGTCCCAGATCTGAGCATCCCAAACATCATCCAACACCAGCAAGAACTTGTTCCCTCTCAGTAGACCCGCCACCAAGGGCTCCAGCAGACTCCTGCTCTGTTCTCTATTATATTTTCCACCAGCACCTTCGATGATGTTTCCGAGAAGATCCGTCTCGCTGAACTCTTGGGACACGCACACCCAGATGGTGGTGCGGAAGCTGGCTTTGATTTTACCATCATTGAACACCTTCTGAGCGAGGGTGGTCTTTCCGATGCCGCCGATCCCCACAGTTGCCAGCACCACCACGTTCTTACTCGGATCTTGCTTTGTCAGCTGTTCCACCAGTGCCTCGGCGTCCTCCTCCAGTCGCTGGCCAACCATGTCAGACTCCATCACCGGGGAAGTTATGCGACTAACTCGAGGAACCACCCTTGGTTCCGCCGCAGACACATGGAGTTGCAACTTGGACCTTCGGGCCGAGATCTCTTCCAGCCGATCGTTGAGATCCTTGATTTTGACGCCCACCTCATGTCTGAACTTGACCTCGCGAAAGCAAGCACAGATGGGAAATCCGCACAAGGTGGACGGCTTCGGAGCGGACTCACGAGGAGTCCACTTCTCGGCCTCCATCCGGCACTCGTCGAGGACGTCGTCGGCGTCGTACATGACATCCTTGAGCTCCATCAGCCAGTCGTTGACGCCCTCGTTCTCGATCCGCTGCTTCTCGGCGTCGCGAAGGACAGAGTGGATGTTGCGGAGAGAGCGTTGGAGCTTTTGGATCTCCCCGGGGACGCCCAACAGCAAGTCAACCTCCTCTTTAGCCATGTCCTTCAACGTACCGACCAGCCCGGAGATGAAGGCATCAAGAACAACGGCCATCTTTGATCACAGAGTGAAGGAATCATCAAGCACAATGTACCTCTCTCTCTCTCTAAAGACAAAGGTAGGTGGAAGTCATAGCTGCATAAACTATATATATTTATTTTCTAAAAGAAAACTTAAAAAACTCATAGGCTTCATTATATGATGAATGTGTGAAACCATTTTGAAAAAAAAATAAAAAAATAAAACATATTATATTATTAAAAAGAAGCCTCAAAATTAAACAAAAACAAAACCCTCACCAAAATCAAAGGCCATGTGGTGACCGAGAATCAAAAAGATTAAAAATATAAACCAAACCCATTCTTATTCTTGCAGAAATCAAAAGGTCAACTAAACAGGACAACGAATCAATACATGTTCAAGAAATTTTAAATTAATATTTAAAAAATACTATCATTAGCTGGACGCACGTCTTGCAAGTATAAGATCAACATTTCAAACCAAGATAATATTACATATACAAACAAGATCACTGAAAGATAATATGTCGGCTACAAGATGGTTAGTATAAATCGAGTATCACTCGGTGATATAAGATAGTACATAGAGGCTCTATAATGAATAATTTTTTAAAATAAGAAACGATTTAGAATAGGCACTGATCATAACCTTAACCTCAAGATACATATGTTTGAAAATTTTCTCTACTTTAATTAGTAATTGGATGCTCTAAAATATTCTAGAAAAACTAGGATAAGCTCAAGAAACTCACATATCAAGAATTTTAAATATTTTTAAATTATTTTATTATAAATAGATGTATATATCTTTAATTTATAGCTTGTTTCCGATAAAATATTTGTACTCTTACCCATAATTTATTTTTCTCCTTTTTCATAATCTTCTTCTTTTTCTCCTTCTCCTTTTAATTGTCAACGATAATATAAAATGAAGAAGAAAAAGATAAATGATGAAACAAGACCTAAATATCGAAGAAAAAAAGATGAGAAATAATTTTTGATATTTATTATAATAAGTTGATATTTTTAAGGTCATGCATATTATGTACTAATCTTAAAAACACTACCTTCTTGATTTATTATATTAATATAGAAGATATTGTCTTTACAAATTGCCTAGTATATATAGTATATGAATAGTATATATATAATTTTGTTTAATCTCAAAAATTAAATAACGTTTGACTATTAGTTGTAACTCTAAATTACATTCATACCCTTTCAAGACTTGGAATGATTAATAAAATTAAATATCTTTTTGTATTTATATATTTGTTTAATATTTCTTAATTATTGTTAATTATAATTAATCATGATTAAAAGTTTATTGACTTTTCTAATTTTAGATGCAGCATTTTTTTTATCCTTATAAAACAAAAAAAAAATCTTACAGATATTTCAATAAAATTAATCTCCCCTAAATTAACCATCAGATATAATATTGTTGGAATTTTAATTGACATAATATCCATGTAAAATATATTACAAATGTATGCCTTTTAAAATAATATATATGATAATCAAATAAATGATAGTGATACAAGGTGCTTTAGATATTAATACATTCTATATTAACACTAATTTATGAGAAAATTCTCCTAGATATAGATCATCAATCTACTTGTGCAGTAACTTGGATGCAAACAGTTCATGTATTCGGAGGAACCTACAGCTCATGTCAATAAGTTAGCAAAGATCTGTGGCAACTGTTTCATGCACAGTTCAAGGTTTTAATGTATCAAGCAAATGCCAACAAGAAGTTCATTGTAACAAGGTTTAGATACAAAGTTACAGTCATTCTTGTCTAAGTCTTCTAAATTCTTGCACTTGGATGAATGTATTCAACTTCATTTCCTTGTATTCTCTAGGAAAAAGTACTGACTCAACTCATTGTTTTTATCGAAGATATGATTCTTTCTATATATCTTAGCATGCATAAAATGTGCAGTCATATAAGACAGAAACACCTTGTACAGGAACTAACAAAAAAGATGGCCAGGACAAAACATTATGATCTAGGCAAAGATCAGTTTGCAACTTAGATTCATAAAATGATCAGAGCAACAATTGAAGAGATTTCTTGACTTAGAAGAAGGAGAAGACTAATATGGCATTGTCGTTATGGGAGCAATGAGAAAGAAAGGTATGTCATATCCTACTTATCTCTTTTCACTCTCTATATATAGATTGGATCCAATGTGTTAGAGGGCCTCAACTGCCTCCACTTTGATTTGGTGCATATTTCCATTGTGTTTTTTCAGCTCCAAGAAAGGAAAAAAAAAAAAAAGGGTTTGACAACAGTGATGAAACACAGGACTCAGCACAATCATTTGAAGAAAATTGTATTTTTTTGAAGCCTAATCTGCTTCATCCTTTCTGTCCATTATTGAGAATCACAAGCTTGCTATTTAGTATTATCAATTCAGATGTTGGTCACAATACCACACACAACATAACTGTAAAATAGAACATAATTCATGGCAATAGACTGAGTCACCTACACACCTGTGTATGGAACTTTTTCTCTTTCTCGAGTCAACACCATTGTAGTTGGTAAGTATCAAGAATGCACCACACTGATGCATGTAACTCGAGACTGATTCTATATCTCATCTATCAAGATTTCCACTTTGTTTCAGATGATTGATTTCTTCTTAGGCAAAAGAGAAGCAGAATTTTTGTGCTTACGAGTGTTTTGCAGTATGCACCTTTCCTTTTGCATTGCTGAAAATAAACTTGGATAAGGTAGGTGATTAATGGGTATCTGTGATTCCTTGACATTAACATGGATCATGAAGGGAGAAATCATTTCAGTTTCTGCATCTTAGTTCTACAGTAATTCCACAACACATGATCTGTATGTTCCTCAATTTATATAGTTTCATCACCATATCTTGGGAATGTAGTTTCATCACCATAATATACAGAAAGCCAAAATAGTTTCATCACCATATCATGGGAATGTAGAATGAGTCGCAATCAACCTCTCGATCTGCATTTCCGCTCAAAAGTCTCGGACTGTCCATGGTCAGCTCCATTTGCAATGATCATGTTAGACATGACTGCCAATTACATCGTGAATGATGTCGATCTCCCTGCCATAAGCAGCAAAAGATGATTGTGAGTTGCCACTCCAAAACCAGAAGGCGTTAGATGGTGGAGACGTGAGCATGAAAGGCTAAGTTACCTCAAAGCTCATTGATGTCTTTCTTCTTCTTCTTCTTCTTCAGCAGCAGCATCATCGACTAGGTTTGTCTCGAAGGTGCCGGAATGCTTGATGTAGTTTATACAATTGCCTCGGTCATCTTTGATGGAAAAATTTGGAAAGTGTTTGATCATGGGCCAGTCTGCGCCATTTTGGAGGCATCTGCGGAGGAGTTGGGTGGTTCCGTACACGTCCAGTCTCTGGAGCGTGGTGAAGCATGCAGGGCAAGCCGTCAACCACTCTGGTAAATGATTGATGCGAGATCCAAATGTGCCCAACTTCAAGAGCTCCAGTACAGGGAGATCAGCAACAATCTCCAGATCTGAGTCACCACATATACTCAGTTCTTTTACAGAAGGGAAACCTCTGATGGACTTGAGAGCACACACATCGATCAGATACAATGTGGTTAAGGAGGTTGCCTGTCGGATCAGGCCTTCCGGTAGAGACTTCAATTTGGGGCAACGTATGAGGACCAATTTGTCGAGGCGACGCATAGCAAAACCTTCCGCTACCCAATCCCACACTTCCATGTTAGTCATATTCCAGAGTTGCAGCTGCCTTAGTTTCGGAAACAACGGAGGAGGAGAAGTAGAAGAAGAAGAAGGGCGCTTTGAATTCCGTTCCCGTTCATGACCAGAAGCAGCAGCAGCTTCACACCCAAAAAATTCCGGTCCGATGGTGGTCACTGCACGTGCACCTACGATTTCAAGAAACTCCAAACTGGGGAGCTTTCCTAGCGGTGGAAGCAGTGGCGAATGAACACAATAATTTAGTTCCAAGCGTCTTATGTTTGGAAGAAGCGAACTGATGCTTGCAGACGCCATCCAGCTGGGGTACCGGAGGCCGAAGAAATTCTGTAACCTGAGCGAAACAACAGATGATGGTGGATGAAGTGCCACATCCAACACCTTCTCCATTCTTTCAATCTCTTCCTCCGTGTGACCATCGGATGTCGGTGTATATGAGCAATGTAAATGTAGATGTTTCAGTTTTTGTTTACCCTTAAAGACGCTCGTATCTCTTCCCGGGTCAGCTTCCAGCCACGCCCTCTCCAACCTGTCTATGAAGAGGTATCTGAGCTCCTGGAGGCTGCCTAATTCTTCCAATGGGCACGAACCAGTGGCCGTGTTGACCACGAATCCTACGAGTTCATTGAGGAGCTTCAACCTTCCTATTCCACATGGTAAGCTCTCCAAGTGTGTACATCCACAATCGAGTGTCCTTAGATTGACTAGCCTAACGATACCTTGGGGGATCTGTGTCAACTGTCTACATCCTTTAAGGATCAAAAACTGTAAATTCGTAAGATTGCATATGCTTTCTGGAAGCTCCGTTACACGACTATGAGACACATTCAAGTATCTCAGGTGTATCAAATTTCCGATGTAGTACGGTAGAATATCAATATTTGTGGGCATAAGGTGCAGGACTCGAAGTCGCACGAGGTTCTTCAAGGAATCATCTATATTCTTCACAGAGCCACGTATTCCCTCCAATAACAATGTCCTCACCGACTCATTTTGCCTGGTCCAACTGACGATATCCCGGATGCCCATGGTTTCAGTGGCCACAATCGACAACCGACGCAGCTTCATCGTGGCGGCACCACTTCTCCACTCGTTTTGCACGTCACTAATGAACAAGCTCTCATCTCTCGATAGGAAATGGCCGAGCGATCTCAGTAGGTCATGCATCTTGGAATGCTCATCGTAGTCCAGATCGTAAAGTTGCACCGATTGTAGAAGGCTCCTATGAAGCAGCTCTCTATGATATTGCTCCCCTGTTTCCTCCAAGCTGGCATCTCCTCGTGCTTCGACAAACCCCTCGGCTATCCATAATCTGACGACGTCAGACCTGCGAAACACATAGTCTTCTTTGAACAAGGCACAGTAGAGAAAGCATTGCTTGAGATGGGACGCCAAGTCTTGGTAGCTCAGGTACAGTGCTCCGTGCACACCGTCGGGAAGCCCGGTCCGTGACCATGCGGCGCTGCGGAGAACTTCCTCCCACGCATTTCTGTTGAGTCCTCTGGTGCAGAGGACCCCTCCGATGGTCTTGATGGCCAGGGGAAGCCCTCCGCATTTCTCAACAATCTTCATGCCTGTGTCCTTGAGATCTTGGGCATCCCTTTCCTCCTCTGCATTCATCGTCGCCTTCTTGCACAGGAGGGACCAGCCATCCTCCGGAGGCAGCAGCTTCATCTCGTGGACGTGGGCCGCCTTCATTTGCCTCGCGATCCCTGCGTTTCTGGTGGTCACCAGCACCCTGCTCCCTGCTGCTCCTCCCTGCAAAGGATTGCGGAGCAAGTCGTCCCAGATCCGAGCATCCCAAACATCATCCAACACCAGCAAGAACTTGTTCCCTCTCAGGAGACCAGCCACCAAGGGCTCCAGCAGACTCCTGCTCTGTTCTCTATTATATTTTCCACCAGCACCTTCGATGATATTTCCGAGAAGATCCGTCTCGCTGAACTCTTGGGACACGCACACCCAGATGGTGGTGCGGAAGCTGGCTTTGATTTTACCATCATTGAACACCTTCTGAGCGAGGGTGGTCTTTCCGATGCCGCCGATCCCCACAATTGCCAGCATCACCACGTTCTTACTCGGATCTTGCTTTGTCAGCTGCTTCACCAGTGCCTTGGCGTCCTCCTCCAGTTGCTCGCCAACCATGTCAGACTCTATCACGGGGGAAGTTATGCGACTAACTCGACCATCCACCCTTGGTTCCGCCGCAGACACATGGAGTTGCAGCTTGGACCTTCGGGCCGAGATCTCTTCCAGCCGATCGTTGAGAACCTTGATTTTGATGCCCACCTCATGTCTGAACTTGACCTCGTCGCTTAAGCCAGCAAAGATGGAAAATATGTTGCCTTTGAACCGCTTCGGAGGGGACTCTCCAGGGGTGCACTTCTCGGCCGCGGTCCGCCACTCGTCGAGGACGTCGTCGGCGTCGTACATGAAATCCTTCAGCTCCATCAGCCAGTCGTTGACGGCCTTGTCCTCGATCCGTCGCTTCTCGGCGTCAAGAAGGACAGACTGGATGTTGCGGAGAGTGATTTGGAGGTTTTGGATCTCCCCGGGGACTCCCAACAACGAGTCCACCTTCTCTTTAGCCATGTCCTTCAACGTACCGACCAGCCCGGAGACGAAGGAATCGGCCATCTTTGGTTACAGAGTGGGAGTATGGTAGCTGTCTCCAAGTCTTGTGGCAAGGGTGAGTGAGGTGCAATTTATGCCTGCATAAACTCTTTTTTTTTTTCTAAAAAAAAAAAAAACTTTATTAATGAAATCGATAGGAAACAATAATATCCAAATCCAAAAGATCAAAATTCCTCTAAAGATCAAGAGTACGAATGACCATTCAATTAGCTATATGATTTCGTTGCACGTGATATCTTCCAATCACCCATAATAAATATTAGATGTAAAATACCTTTAACATCCTTCAAAATTCAGAGTAAGAGATTGTTTATTTAAAATATATAATATGTGGAGAAAATAAAATTGTTATGATGTCAAAGCACCACTGAACTCTCAGCAGGATCTCATGAACAAAGCATAGTATCTCCTTCGTTATTGCGCAGAAGAACCAAGTCATGGTGCAATCATGCTCCGTCGGTTACTATTGTAATAACTTAAATGTAATTTGAGAACCTATTCGAGAATACAGAAATAATAAGGGCTAAAATGCAAAAGGTGATTGTGACGAGGAGGAGAAGAAGAAGAAGAGTCTTCCGTAATATTCTATCGGTGCAATAATATTCTATTGTCTTCCGTAAGCCACTTTGACTAGTGGTCATTTGGCATGCTGAGAGAAAGGATGCTATACACAGTGTGAATAAATTGAAGTCTATCTTCCATCGCACAATCATTGACCGATTCTAAAACGTGCTGCAGGATAAAATAGCCTTTGATATCAATCGATAGAAAGAAGGCGATTGACAAAGGATGAGCGAATGATTGAGACGTGGTGGAAGTCTTCGGTACAGGCGGCGATATTTACTGATCAACGATATGAACCACACAAGATCACTAGTAGGCGCCAATTTGGAAGAATATATAGTAGCGTACTCTCTTCTAGACAGTCCAACCACGCTCCGTGGTGGGCTACTTTGGTAGTACCTTAAATGTAATTTGAGGACCTATTCGAGAATACAGAAATAATAAGGACTAAAATACAAAAGGTGATTGTGACGCTGCGGAAAAAAAGGAAGAAAAGAACAGGAGAGACGAGGATAGGGAGAGCGGCTGTGAGAATACAAGAGGAGAAGAAAGAAGAGGAAGACTCTTCCTTAGGCAACTTTGACCTGTGATTTGGCAGGCTGAAAGAAAGGGTGCTATACAGTGTGAATAAAGATTAAAAAAATCGTTGGCTCTTGAATGAGTGATCAATCAATTAGCTATACGATTTCCTTTCGATCAGAGTTTTTCATGCATAAAGGAATCCAATGTGTGCATTTATGCTTTTGCTGACTTAGTTTCAATATGGATTCTAATTGTTAATTTTTCAAAGGAATAAAAAGTTTACCCTTTGGAACTCATTTTACTTTTTTTATTTAAGTTATATATATATATATATATATATATATATATATATATATATATATATATAACATATATATATATATAACATATATAATCAAATAGATTAATAATATATACTATAAATCATAAGCTATAAAATATATATTAATTATCTATATTCATGTTTAAGTTATAGGCATAATGCTACATATAATTTTACCTATGTGATTAGAACTTAGTAATATTTTTTCATACTACATATTGATATACTAAAGTCATAATCTATAACCAATATATTAATTACGTATCTTATACGTGCTTAAGTTATAATTATCATTCCATATACAAATTTTCCTATGAGACTACCACTTGTGACAATCACAATAGACTATGAGACAACTACGTTTACTTTGATTCTCCTTTCACATCAAACTATTATGTGGAATTGAATTGGATTGGAATGTGTGGAGGTGCTGCTCGCATCTGCAGGTCATCTTCTTCGGAACTATGCTCGTACAGCTTTTGATAAGGGCAAAAATGGCAACGCGCCACGTCAGCCACGCCAGGTGGACACACTGCCCGAGGAAGCAAGCATTAATGCCGACTCGACGTGCGCCAGCGTCACCAACTCTCAGCCAACAACCTCAGCTCTGACCCCGAGCGCTCGGTCGAGGCACGAGGGCACATCGACCGAGGCTCGCCCATACCCTGCAGCAGCCCGGTTCCTCACGCAACCCCAGTGACAATGTCAGACGTCACGCGAGGTATGGTCCTGCCCCTGCAAGCGGGCACATCAGGTAACATCAAACTCATCTATAAATACCCCGGAGTTCTACACGAACAGGAGGTTGCTCCATCCAAAAACTCCTCTCCGAATCACTGACTTAATCGTCGGAGGGGTCGGACCGAACCGCCGACCCGACCTGTGTGTAGGTACTCGACCGAAGCTGACCCTATACGGCGTCGCGGCACTGTCCAGCCAAATCCCCCGCAATCGACCGCCACAAGATCTCGGGAGGAGCTACGCCTGATCCCAGCCATTCGGACCCCTAAACCAGCCGCGTCGACCCCAAGTTCATGACTTAAAAAGTTACGGTACCGTGACAGCTTTCATTTGCCTTCTCTTGTTCTTCGTTTTTATGTGCGCAGAAGTCAGCTTGGTCCCTCCGATAGAAGCTCGCCACCAATGGGCTACAGCTAATGATTTCTAGAAGAAGCCACCTCGGTGAAGTTATGTGGAGCAGTAAGGGAGACGACCAAGTCGGCTTTGGTTTCAGACACAGGTTTGTGGTTGAAGACTTGTGAAATGGACTGAGAAAAGACAGGTTGAAGGAGAGAGGAGATGGGAAGAAGACGATCGGTCCCAACGCGTTTACGTGTTATTGCATGTCGCTCATCAAACCTTTGACCGCTGCATCTTCCGCAATGCATTTTGTAAGTTGAAATCGACAAGTAGGTAAGATAGAATTGATGTCACAAGAACAAGGTTAATCCATTGTCATCTCTATCTCCAAGTATGAAGTAGAGATCAACACGAATGCCTTTTGCCAATCCAAATTAAAATAGAGAGAGTTTAGAGAATAGTTCAACTATTAAGGATTAAAAAGGCTCTCACAACTTAAATACTTAGTCTTTTTATAGTATATTAATGTTTATCTCAATGAATATTGACCCTATTTAGTTAGTTCCCTTTAATTTGAACTCTTGAATGTATACTATGAATGAGTGGTTGTATGCACTCGTATGTTCTTCTGAATTATATGTACATACGAGATTGATTTAGAAAACTGTGAACGAATGAGAAAGGAATTCTACTGCAAAAGTGTTCAACAAATGGATACAAAGTTTTAAGGCTGCCTTAAACGAGCAAGCAAGAAATAATTAGAGGAGGAAGACAGATGCATGCAAGACATGACATATCTCCATTGATGATAAGGGAATCGAAGCAGTCGTGCACTGCATGGGCTGGTGTGGTCTTCGCCGTCTCCCTCCGCTGCTGTCGAGATCTAAACAACCTCACATGGAAACAACGCTCACGACCGAGAAGCATTAGGAAGCTTCACGACGACGCCACTCACCACCATGGCCGACCTTCCCATGAGCTCATGAGCCATTCACAAGCCTCAGCCACAGTTTGCACGCGTTGAATCCATGGAAGTCGGACAAATCCTGTCGTCATCTTCCCCCCCTCCCCCCACCCCCCACCCGTCCCTTTCCCTTGCATTTGGGTGGGTGTGCATGTCAAAGCTTTTCCCAGTGCGCGTATAAGCCTTTGCAGTCAAGTCTTCATGTGTAAATCTAAAGCTCTATGAACCCTATCTCCCCAAAAGACCCTTCAAGTACAATATTAGTCAATCACAAACATATATATATATATATGCATATACATACAATATGGTGAGAACAATGCATATATAGCTGCATGTATTCAACTACTGTTTCCCTTGTTTTGTTGTAGCATTTCTCAGATGATTAGGAGATACATTTGACAAGAGATAGTAAACTGAATCTTGATCAATAAAGGGAAACTATTTATTAAAATTCTCCATGTATTGAATCGTGACATCTATAATGGTGTTACGATGGAATGAGCTTTCTCTTATATAAAAAAAGATATTATCTGAAAAACAATCTAAGCATTATAGAAGCTACAAAGAAAAGATGGTTGAGCTCGAATGGTATCTTGCCATTGCTTGCTAGAATTTTATGGAAGCAAAAAAATACTATATGACGATAAAGGGCTAGAGTTCTAATTGGATATCACAACTTTATAATCCAACCTAGAGAGAGAGAGATTGACATTTATAAGTTTAATTGAACGAGGCATATCACTGAACAAGCCACAAAACAAAAGGCATGGTTTGAGATAGATGGCAAGTCACGGTCTCTTCGCATATTGGTGATTCACAGAAATGTTTACACCTTTTTAATTTTTTTGAGATAGTTTAATGTATGAAATCCTCACAAATATTAAATGGAAAGCTATGTTAGACTCCCATGTGCAGTGCTATTACTGATAAGAGTCATTTTGATATCTGGTAGCCGCATTTTGATCATTCAAAATCTCATAAATAATTATAAAACTATATATATATATATATATATATATATAAATAATCCTGATTCGTTCTGATAATCTTTTTTCCGATCTAACATTCCAAAACCAATGACATGCTACAAATACTCTGATCAAGACATTTCACTGCCAACATACACAGCATTGAATTAATCACCATAAAAAAAAGAGCTACAGGTATAAGAAGGTGAGGGAAGTCGAGGAAACAGACAGACAATGGTCAGCTCCACTTGCAATGATCATATTAGACATGACTGCCAATTACATCGTGAATGATGTCGATCTCCCTGCCATAAGCAGCGAAAGATGACTGTGAATTGCCACTCCAAAACCAAAAGAAGACGTTAGATGGTCGAGACGTGAGCATGAAAGGTAAGTTACCTCAAAGATCATTGATGTCTTCTTCTTTTTTCTTCTTCTTCGGCAGCAGCAACAGCAGCAAAAACAGCATCATCATCGACTAGGTTTGTGTCGAAGGTGCAGGAATGCTTGATGTAGTTTATATAATTGCCTCGGCCATCTCTGATGGAAAAAATTGGAAAGCGTTCGATCATGGGCCAGTCTGCGCCATTTTGGAGGCATCTGACGAGTTGTTGGGTGGTTCCACTTACGTCCAGTCTCTGGAGCGCAGTGAATGATTGTTGCGCCAACCACTCTGGTAAATGATTGTTGAGACGCCCAAACGGGCCCAACTCCAAGACCTCCAGTGCAGGGAGATCAGCAACAATCTCCAGATCTGATTCACCACTTATCCTCAGTTGTTTCACAGTAGGGAAACCTCTGATGGACTTGAGAGCACACACATCCCACAGATTCAATGTGGTTAAGCAGGTTGCCTGTCGGATCAGGCCTTCCGGTAGAGACTTCAACTTGGGGCAATTATGGAGGACCAATTTGTCTAGGCGACGCATAGCAAAACCTTCCGCTACCCAATCCCACACTTCCAAGTTAGTCATATTCCAGAGTTGCAGCTGCCTTAGACTCGGAAACAACAGAGGAGAAGGTGAAGAAGAAGAAGAAGAAGAAGAAGAAGGGCGCTTTGAATTCCGTTCCCGTTCATGACCAGTAGCAGCAGCTTCACACCCAAAAAATTCCGGTCCGATGGTGGTCACTGCACGTGCACCTCCTATTTTAAGAAACTCCAAACTGGGGAGCTTCCCTAGCGGTGGAAGCAGTGGCCACTGAACGCAGTGAATTAGTTCCAAGCGGCTTATGTTTGGAAGAAGCGAACTGATGCTTGCAGACGCCATCCAGCTGGGGTACCGGAGGCCGAAGAAATTGTCTAACGTGAGCGAAACAACAGACGATGGTGGATGAAGTGCCACATCCAACACCTTCTCGATTCTTTCGATCTGTTCCTCAGTGTGACCATCGGATGTCGGTGTGGATGAGCAATGTAAATGTAGATTCTTCAGTTTATGGTTACCTTTTAATACGCTCGTATCCCTTCCCGGTTCAGCTTCCAGCCACGCCCTCTCCAACCTGTGAATGGAGAGGTATCTGAGCTCCTGGAGGCTGCCTAATTCTTCCAATGGGCACGAACCAGTAGCCGTGTTCACCACGAATCCTTGGAGTTCATTGAGGTGCTTCAACCTTCCTATTCCACATGGTAAGCTCTCCAAGCGTGTTTCTTTACAATCGAGTGTCCTTAGATTGACCAGCCTATCTATACCCTGGGGGATCTGTCTCAACTTGAAACATCCTTGGAGGATCAAAAACTGCAAATTCGTCAGATTGCATATGCTTTCTGGAAGCTCCGTTATATGGCTACGAGACACATCCAAGTATCTCAAGTGTCTCAAATTTCCGATATAGTGTGATATGCTCTCGATATTTGTGTACTTAATGTGCAGGACTCGAAGTCGCACAAGGTTCTTCAAGGAATCATCTACATCCCCCACAATGCCGCGTGATCCCTCCACTAACAATGTCCTCACTGACTCATGTCGCTTGGTCAAATTGACGATATGCTGGATGTCCGTGGTTACAGCGAGCCGAATCGACAGCCGACGTAGCTTCATCAGGGCGGCACCACTTCTCCACTCGTTTTGCACGTCACTAATGAACAAGCTCTCTTCTCTCGAGAGGAAATGACCGAGCGATCGCAGCAGGTCATGCATCTTTGAATAATTCTTGTATTCCAGACCGAAAGGTTGCGATTGTAGAAGGCTCCTATGAAGCAGCTGACTGTAATATTGCTCCCCAGTTTCCTCCAAGCTGACATCTCCTCGTGCTTCGACAAACCCTTCGGCTATCCATAATTTGATGATGTCAGACCTGGCAAACACATAGTCTTCTTTGAACAAGGCACAGTAGAGAAAGCATTGCTTCAGATGGGACGGCAAGTCTTGGTAGCTCAGATTCAGTGCTCGGTGCACACCTTCGGGAAGCCCGGTCCGTGACCATGCGGCGCTGCGGAGAACTTCCTCCCACGCACTTCTGTTGAGTCCTCTGTCGCGGAGGACCCCTCCGATGGTCTTGATGGCCAGGGGAAGCCCTCCGCATTTCTCAACAATCTTCATGCCTGTGTCCTTTAGATCTCGGGCATCCCTTTCCTCCTCTGCATTCATCGTCGCCTTCTTGCACAGGAGGGACCAGCCATCCTCCGGAGGCAGCAGCTTCATCTCGTGGACGTGGGCCGCCTTCATTTGCCTCGCGATCCCTGCGTTTCTGGTTGTCACCAGCACCCTGCTGCCTGCTGCTCCTCCCTGCAAAGGATTGCGGAGCAAGTCGTCCCAGATCCGAGCATCCCAAACATCATCCAACACCAGCAAGAACTTGTTCCCTCTCAGGAGACCCTCCACCAAGGGCTCCAGCAGACTCCTGCTCTGTTCTCTATTATATTTTCCACCAGCACCTTCGATGATGTTTCCGAGGAGATCCGTCTCGCTGAACTCTTGGGACACGCACACCCAGATGGTGGTGCGGAAGCTGGCTTTGATTTTACCATCATTGAACACCTTCTGAGAGAAGGTGGTCTTTCCGATGCCACCGATCCCCACAATTGCCAGCACCACCACGTTCTTACTCGGATCTTGCTTTGTCAGCTGCTCCACCAGTGCCTTGGAGTCCTCCTCCAGTCGCTGGCCAACCATGTCAGACTCCATCACGGGGGAAGTTATGCGACTAACTCGAGGAACCACCCTTGGTTCGGCCGCAGACACATGGAGTTGCAGCTTGGACCTTCCGGCCGAGATCTCTTCCAGCCGATCGTTGAGATCCTTGATTTTGACGCCCACCTCATGTCTGAACTTGACCTCGCGAAAGCAAGCAAAGAAGGGAAATCCGCACGAGGTGGACGGCTTCGGATCGGACTCACGAGGAGTCCACTTCTGGGCCTCCATCCGGCACTCGTCGAGGAGGTCGTCGGCGTCGTACATGAAGTCCTTGAGGTCCATCAGCCAGTCGTTGACGCCCTCGTTCTCGATCCGCTGCTTCTCGGCGTCGCGAAGGACAGAGTGGATGTTGCGGAGAGAGCGTCGGAGCTTTTGGATCTCCCCGGGGACGCCCAACAGCAAGTCCAACTTCTCTTTAGCCATGTCCTTCAACGTACCGAGCAGCCCGGAGATGAAGGCATCAAGAACAACGGCCATCTTTGATCAGAGTGGGAGTAGAGTAGCTCTCTCCCAAAGTCTTGTGGCAGCCAAGGCAAGGGTGGTGAGTAGGGTAGTTGCAAAGTTATACCTGCATTAACTCTTCTTCTTTTTTTTTTCTAAAAGAAAAATACTTTTATTAGCTGGACGAACAACACAAGAGTGTCTTTTATATTCAAATCCAAATAAAGTTAGTGTCATGCTACCAACTAAAGAAAAGACATTAATGGAGATGTGGAGGGAATAGGGTGGAAGACAGAACAAACGCGATAATATTTTATTCTCCATCAAATTATAATTTCTTCACACTTACTTCTATCTAGTTGAAAAATAATTTCTCACTTACCATTGCAAAGAAGGGGTTCCACACATGACAGGAATAACATACAAACATCTAACAATTTCAAGTAAAAGATATTATGTATACATTAAGGTTTGTCATACTGATCAACGTTTTAAACCAACCTATAAACTGACAGACAAACAAGATCACTAACAGATAATATGTCAGCAATAAGATCACTAATAGTTAGTATATGATGGGTACCCCACTTGATAATATAAGACAGTACAATATATACTCTATAATCCGTAACCTCATCTGGTATAGTGCCAATACACAACCAATAACGAACAATATAACACCAATCATAACCTCGTCTGGTATAGTGCCAATATACAAAATTGTAAACCTTGAGACAAATACAAAATATTATAGAAAATATCTAAACCACTAAAGGACATATCTTTCTATAATATTTAGTGCAGAACGAAAGGATCTAAAGGAACTTTAAAACATAGTAGCACAAACTAAGGCATCATCATGTTTAAAGCAAGCATTAGCTTGAAGGAACTTAAACTAAGGCATCATCATGTTTAAAGCAAGCATTAGCTTGAAGGAACTTAAACTAAGGCATCATCATGTTTAAAGCAAGCATTAGCTTGAAGGAACTTAATGAATAATGGCACAAAATAAAACATTAGTGCGTTAACCGCAAACACAATCCTAAAGGAACTCAAAAGAAAAGCGACACAAAATAAGACATCATCAAGTTTAAAGCAAGCATTATCTAAAATAACTTTAAAGAATAATGACACAGAAAAAAGCATAATTATTTTTCAAGCAAATATTATACATATATATATATATGCTAACCTTAAATTTACAATCATATATATGAAAATTTTCGAGCATAGAGGGATATATGGGTGAGAAGTTATTTCGTAATAATAAATAGAATTTCACATCAATACTCTGCATTCATAAGCACAAAGCTATAAACATCTGCAGTTGATACATGCAAAATGTGGGAAAAACATAAAAGGCTCAAGAAATAAAGCCATAACCCACAGATTCCACATCATCAACTCTTCAGACATGGTAGATCTTATTTGGAACAGTACCAAATCTCTCTGTGAACATATAACACACTGTGATGTTGATATATATCAAGTTGCCTTAGCTTTGATAGTGGAGAACAGGTTCACCCCTTTTGATGACTTGTACCCATAGAAATACTGGATGTGGCTGTTAATGTTCATAGTCATATCACATGGAACTAGCAGTACGGATCCAGCTTTGCCTTTGTCATATACATGAGAATAATCATGCACTTTGGAATTGATTCCTAAATGGTTTCACATCTTTCTTCTATGAACCATCTTTGGGTGGAACCGAGGGCACCACTAGTAATCTTCCGATCCCCATATATTCTTGTGCAAACTCATCGTCATTCTTAGACAACATGTCCTTCAAACTACATTCGAGTTTTCTACTCTGAATCACCCAGAATCTGGGTTTTATCTTCTTGTCCAGTGAGTAGCTGAAGTACCTTGGGTATTCGACAATTTCCTTGAGTGGCTTCTTCATTGTTCTTAAGAGGAAATCAAGCTTTGGTTTCAGAACCATTTCAATGCTATAGCCCAGTATGGGAGAAAATCTACAGATCATGGAGCATACTTCCCTCTTAGACAGCCCAACCCTCATAAGAAAGCTCATCCTGCAATGCATCAGAAATCAAGACGAGCAAATATCCCACCAACTGCTATATAGCATTGTTACTGGGGATGTACATAAAGAATTATCAGTGTGAGTGGAATTAAGTGCACACAAAGTGAAAATAAAGATGTAAACGTTATTATTCTATATTACTTAGGTGATTAGTCTATGTTTCCTGAGAAGTATTACTTAGGTGATTAATCTATGTTTCCTGAGAAAAACAAGACATCCTCCCTTGCTGATAATTCACAGAAGCAAAAAAAATAAACGTCAGGAAGCTCTGGCCTAGACCATGTAAGACTGAATGACAGGCATATTTCTGGCTGACATGAAAATGCTATTTAAGTTTGGGCTGTGTTATGAGCATGCCTATACAACTGGTATGTTTCAGGCAAAATCCACGCTAATGACAAGCAAACTATGTATTCTTGCTCAGAGTGTGATGAATGTTTAAGTAAACAAGCCGCTGAAAGGATTTTCATTTTGCCTTTCACGTTGGGATGCAAAACCATTATTTAAGTAGGTAATGTGTTATGCAAACCACCAAGAGGAGGGAAAACAACCTAGCAAAAAATGGTTATGAAAGAATGAATAAACATGTTAAAACCCACATATAGGTGGAAGTATTCGTCGCTATACCTGGGAAGTAAAGTGTTATCAGTATCCAAAAGTAGCATTTCTGGATATTTTCTGACAATCCGAAGAAGACAGTCTCTTGAGACACCAAAATCAGCAAGGAAATTGACTTTCTTTCTCAAGGTGTTATCAACACTAGAAGCAAATATTTCTGGACAGCGACATAAAATCCTACCAATGGTTTTGCTATCAAAACCAATTTCTTCCATAAATGATACGACCTAGGAGGAGAGAGAGAGAAGAGAGAAAACTAATTAGCTAACACAAATTAAAGCATGAATCTAAATTTTAGGTAAGTTAATATAATTTAATTGATGTTTTGAAGCATCTGGTACGTTGTTAATGCTAATGCAGCACAATAAGCAATGTACAGAACCACATTATTAATGCTAATGCAGCATATGCTATGTTATTAATGCCAATGCAACAGAACTACTAACATTAACCGATGTACAGTGTCCATATTAATGCTTCATAGATAAGCAACAGAAAACCATATATTTTTAAAAAATTAGCAATTATACAAAAAATCAATTTGATACCTCTTGAAATTCTTTAGGTTTCTTCAGTAGGAGCTGTGGGCTAGAGGTAATAACTGGAACCAGCATCTTCTTCTTAACACCAAATTCATTAAATTGCTCCACCATTGACTTCATCTTTGTAGCCGAACAACCCAATATATGTGGCCAACTCCTAATTGCGAGGTCGACACTTGATTTTGGAACCTGAAGTAAAGTGATATCAGGTTTTGTTAAATATATAAACACTCCAAGAATATGAACCAACAAACCATCTATACAATGAATATATTTCAAAATTCATGAATTTGCAAAAGATGAATAAGAATAATAAAGTTGGTCAGAAAGTTACATGAACCTCATCAATCAAGGTGGCAACTTTGAGTAGGAGATTCCACTTAATATATGGTGCATGACTTTGCAAATGTTATATACCATAAGAAGTAGAATTGACTAACTAAAAATGGCCAAGAAGTAGATGCATAAATGCTATTTGGTTGCAACAGAAAAAACTTAAATGTCTGTTTATAGCTTTTGGGTGTTCTTATTAGTGTATTGTGATAGTAGTTATTGCGGATAACAATAGTGCACAGATGGGGGAATCTTGAAATACATATAATAGAAGCAAAAATGTGTTGCAAGATAAGTAATGCTATAATAAAAAAGATGCATCGTGTGTGTTGAAATATGTACAGTATTCATCTAAAGTAATGAAAATATGTCAAAAAATCTGAATACTTATCAGTTGCAAACAAGTTTCAGCGAGCAGGTCATGATGCATGACTAAGCAACGACTGCTAAAAAATGCATCTAGCATATGCGCCTAGGATTTATGGAAACTTAGCTTTCTTGACCAACAATTGCATATAAGTCTTGCAATATCCAAAAATAATCCACTCTGACATGATATTATATTCAACTTAAACATGGATGTAACTTGAATAGATGGGCTCTACCTTCTTTTCATTGAAGAAAGCCAGTATCTTCTCATAATTCCACTGAATACTGGTTGAAAGAATCCATGGATATTTCATCAGCATCTTTGCAATATCTTTTTCTTCCAAACCTGCCTAGAACAATGAGACATGAAAATGGTTTTAAAGACTCCATGACAGAATCTTACTACAAAACTCAGTTGTTCAAGTATGCTGATGAGGAAGAAATCTTAGTGAAAGTTCAGTTTCCTAAAATTATATAATATCATTATACATAATATTAGAATAATTGCAAATAAACCTACAACTTAAGATTCTAATCTCTATAATACTATAAAGGTTCAGGCACCTACTACTAAAGGCTTATGAAGCATCCGCTGATTTGAGTTGTAAATTTACAAATGCTTTTCACAAATACCTAGAACAATTTAAACACAATTTAATTATAAGTAGTAAGTAGACTCCACTAGTAACAAAATATCTATTCCAGCTTAATTTAAGATTTCAAGGCATGCACGAATCAAAATAGAATGATGCATGATGACCAAACCCAAATGCATGCGAGTGGTTGCATAATTAAAACTGGCAATACTGTGACAAAAGCATGTTTCCCAAGCTTCAATAAAAAAAATTATCCAACAAAATACAAACTTCCAAAGCACGATAGTATTCCCTGGTTATCCTTCAACAGAATGATTATCCAGTCAACTACTGACAAGTAAACTGAAATAAATATCTATTAACACTAAAGGACATATCTTTTGATACATTCGTTAGGTTACCTTTGCTAAATGCACACAGTTTTGGCTTGATTTCTTTCTCAATATCACAGAAAATGATAGGGGGGAATGACAATAGTATAGTTGCAATGCCTGCTTCAGGAACACCAAGAATTTCAAGAAAGCCAACCAACGGTCTAAAATGGTTTTCTACAGAGCACAAAAGAAGCTTTGGAAATGATTCGACCAGATAGGGAAATGAGGCATCTTTGTGACCTAACATACTTAGACCTCCGTGTCTTGCCTCCATCTGCATGAAATATTTGTCACAAATGCTATAAAGCATTCAATACAACAAAGATGTACAATGCTACAACCCAGATAAGTAAAAAGGTAACATTTAATATTACACACTTTTTCAAAAAAGGACAAAGTGCTCTGAACATCCTCATCCGCAGGAATCGATAGGTGCATCATCATTCGTCTAGCATTTCTTCCGATAAGTGCCTTATTAATACTGCTTGGAAACAAAATTCCACTCACAAAATTGACCTACAAGCAAATCCACAAAAAGGATGTGTGTGGTTAAATTCATAAACATTAGAGAAATAATGGTGTAATCAAATTGCTACTAGCAAAAGAATGTGTTTGCTTAAAAGTAGGAAGTGAAAGTGAGGTGAGATAAAGAAAACGGTAATACAAATCACGGGAAACAACAGTTACATTGGAAATGGAATGATAAAATAGCAGTAACAACATATGTTGAACAAGGTGACAACTACGTTGTCCGAAACATAGTTGAAACAGTCGAAATGGCAACCAGGCGATGAAAGTCATGAATTCACTTTCTTCCAGTTCATGACTCCCCCTATGGAATTCATGGATAGTAATATTATGTCCCATATAACATGACGCTCCCTGAGACCAGACGATGGAATAATTGATGATCCCAAATATGCATTATTTTCACTACTAATAATACTTGGCTCCAGAGCAATAAAAGCAGGAGAAATTGTCCCAACTATTTGATATCGTGACCTTTAGGCCATTCTAGAATTGTTGATCATTAAGCATCAAAAGAAGTAAGAAAAGAAAAACCAGTTTTTTCTTATTCTTGCTTGAGAAATTTAGTAACGAAAGACAAGCTATACTATAGAAGCAAGTTCAAGGAAGAGAATGAGATACTATAAACAGTACCAAGAAAAATATGATGATATCAGATGGTGAGACTCAGGAATTACAGGAAGAACAGTAGAAGATGATGCACATTAAACGTCAGAACAATGATTGACAAATTTTAATTTGCATTTAACAACTAAATTCATCAAACAAATGAGATAGATGTTAACGCAAAACCATATATTTTTCGCATATTATATCATCCATCTACCATAATTTGAAGCTCTTACCTTATCAATCAGCTGAGGAAGCTTCTCCGAGGACAAATACCTAGCAATGAGCAAAGCAGAGGAGAGTTTGACGCCAATGCTATCCAGATAAGGAAGCACGCCCTTATCTCCCTTACTTTTGGCCATGTAGTACACCTTCTTCCTGAAACTAAGGGTACTCATGTCCACGTTCCCTTCCACAATCTCGCTATTCCATGAACCCCACAGGCCGAGCTCATCCAGCTCTTGCACGTTCCCCACGAGCATCTCTACATAGCACGGCGAATTGGCGGCGATATAAACGGAGTCCTCCTGTGAGGCTCCGAACTCCCGCAGTATCTCGACCACGGCTTCCCGTGCTTCATCGACGGCCGGCAAGCCGGACGTCGAAGACGGACACCACCCGTCTTCGGCAGCGGCAAACCGTACTCGCGTGGCCCGGAACCCGCAGCTGCGGACAGAGGAGGTGGAAACCGAGGAAACGAAGGGAGAAGGAGAGTTGGAACCGAGAAAGAGGACGAAGGCGACATTCCACGAGCGAGGGCGATCGATCGAAGGGGAGAGAGTTGGGACTACGGTGGTGGGAGCGGGGAGAGCCCACCAAGCCATGGCTTCTCGATCATCTCCCTTGGGCTCGCAGAAACCCTAATCCCTAAATCTCTAAAACGCAGCTCGACGATGGTGGCTCGCAGTTACTCATGGATCGTACGAAGCAGGCGCACGCAAGAAGGTGCGCGCGGATCCACTCCGCACTCGTTCCCGACCGTCAACTAGATTCGTAGTGAACGAAACAGGTGGAGCCCAGAAAGGTAGAAAATCCGGGTCCATTTTTTGATGCGTTAATTGGACGCCAATATGACTTGACACACCCGAATCCGATTTAAAATATCAAGATAAATTTTTGTTCTAAATTCGATAAGCTTATTGGATCCGGATGTTTGATCCGCATTCTATCACGGATCTTCGATATGAAACTTGTGCTAAAACAAAAATGCTTATTGAACTATTATATTTATGTTCCCTTCAATTATTTTGAGAAGATCAGAGTTTTTCATGCACAAAGGAATCCAATATGTGCATTTATTCTTTTGTTGACTTAGTTTCAATATGAGATTCTACTTATTAATTTTTCAAAGGAATAAAAAATTTTCCCTTTGGAACTCATTTTACTTTTTTATTTAAGTTATATATACATATATATATATATATATATATATATATATATATATACGTTTGTTTATTTACAATATAAAATACATAATCAAATAGATGCTTACATTAATAATATGTACTATAAATCATAAGCTATATAACCTATATATTAATTACGCATCTTATACATGCATAAGTTATAATTGTCATTCCACATACAAATTTTCCTTTGAGACAACCACCTGTGGTAATCACGATAGACTCTGAGACAACTACGTTTACTTGATTCTCCTTTCACATCAAACTTTTCCGTGGAATTGGATTGGGATGTGTGGAGGTGTTGCTCGCATCAGCAGGTCATCTTCTTCGGAACTATGCTAGTACAGCTTTCATTTGCCTTCTCTTGTTCTTCGTTTTTGTGTGCAGAAGTCAGCTTGGTCCCTCCGATAGAAGCTCGCCACCAATGGGCTACAGCTAATGATTTCTAGAAGAAGCCAAACGCGGCAGCTGAAATGGTCCTCGGTGAAGCTATGTGGAGCAGTGAGGGAGACGACCAAGTCGGCTTTGGTTTCAGACACAGGTTTGTGGTTGAAGACTTGTGAAATGGACTGAGAAAAGACAGGTTGAAGGAGAGAGGAGATGGGAAGAAGACGATCGGTCCCAACGCGTTTACGTGTTATTGCATGTCGCTCATCAAAGCTTTGACCGCTGCATCTTCCGCATTGCATTTTGTAAGTTGAAATCGACAAGTAGGTAAGATAGAATTGATGTCACAAGAACAAGTTTAATCCATTGTCATCTCTATCTCCAAGTATGAAGTAGAGATCAACACGAATGCCTTTTGCCAATCCAAATGAAAATAGAGAGAGTTTAGAGAATAGTTCAACTATTAAGATTAAAAAGATTCTCACAACTTAAATACTGAGTCTTTCAATAGTATATTGATGTTTATCTCAATGAATATTGACCCTATTTAGTTAGTTCCCTTTAATTTGAACTCTTGAATGTATACTATGAATGAGTTATTGTATGCACTCGTATGTTCTTCTGAATTATATGTACATACGAGATTGATTTAGAAAACTGCAAAAGTGTTCAACAAATGGATACAAAGTTTTAAGACTGCCTTAAACGAGCAAGCAAGAAATAATTAGAGGAGGAAGACAGATGCATACAAGACATGACACATCTCCATTGATGATAAGGGAATCGAAGCAGTCGTGCACTGCATGGGCCGGTGAGGTCTTCGCCGTCTCCCTCCGCTGCTGTCGAGCTCTCACCAACCTCACCTGGAAACAACGCTGACGACCGAGAAGCATTAGGAAGCTTCGCGACGACCCCACTCACCACCATGGCCGACCTTCCCATGAGCTCATGATCCATTCACAAGTCTCGGCTACAGTTTGCAAGCGTTGAATCCATGGAAGTCGGACAAAGCCTGTCGTCATCTTCCCCCCCCTCCCTTTCCCTTGCATTTGGGTGGGTGTGCGTGTCAAAGCTTTTCCCAGTGCACGTATAATAAGCCTTTGTAGTCATGTCTTCATATGCACATCTCAAGCGCCAGAAGCAATGGACGTGTCTACAACCCATCATTTCTTTAGTGAACCCTATCTCCCCAAAAGACCCTTCGAGTACAATATTAGTCAATCACAAACATATATATATATATACATATACATACGATATGGTGAGATCAATGCATAGATAGCTGCAGTGCCAATACGAGAAGCTTTGTTAAGCTGCATGTATTCAACTACTGTTTCCCTTGTTTTATTGTAGCATTTCTCTGATGATTAGGAGATACATTTGACAAGAGACAGTAAACTGAATCTTGATCAATAAAGGGAAACTATTTCTTGATTAAAAAGAAGGAAGTATTTGAGATGATCAAATGGATAAACAAATATGAGGGTCTCAAGTTTGTCTTAAAAGCTGAAACCAGAAGGTGAGTAAACTAAGTTTTCTGGATTCATTGTGGTATTACTCAGAGTTCTATCAGAAGCTCAGATGAAGGAAAGCATTCATTACCTAAAGCTCAAGCTATATTATTTGATGCATTGGATTCTGACCCTTAATGAAAGTGAATATGCCATTGCAGTATCCTTAATATTCTTCGTTTACTCATAATGAGATTTTCCAGGATATTTAATGTGATTTATGCTTTCTAAGTTAACCATCAATAATAGTTAGAGCCACAGTGATTTATAGGATGGCCCTATCGTAATATTGGCATTATCACGAGGGCATTGTCGTAAACGGAATCCGCCGGTAAATAAGCTTTTACCCGATTCGGGCGACTATTTATACCTTCCGATAAACCACTATGAACACCAGAACTCGAATTATAATTAATGATAAGAAGAATCAAGGAAAAATGTCCCCTTTTTCTTTCTTCCATAGGAGGATCTCATTTTTCTTTCTTTGAAGCTTCTTAAGATCTCATTCTTGATCCGGCAATTCCTCGATCCCGAGCTCGCCGACGCGGATCCGATCTTTTCGCCGGCGGACCGCGGGAGATCGGCGTCGATGAACTCTTGAGACGCTTCGGACCTGATCCGACAGCGATGGGGGCTTGCATGTCTTTGGAGGAGCAAAGTAAGCTTCTTCTCTTCTTCTTTCTTACATCCCCTAGATGCTGGATCTTTAACCGTAGTGGAGGAAGGAGCTGCGAGGGCTTTCTCGTTGACCGACGATTTTGAGTGTTTCTAGCGAGATTTGTTTGTTTGGGTTTAGATTGAGCTGAATGGTTTTCGTTCAAGATTGCAACTTTATGCTGCTTGGTGGAATTTTAGCTCGTCCCATGTGGAATGAAGCACTGTGGTTGATCGCATTGTCCCGATTAGTGGATCTTTAGGTTCACCAGGTGTCTGAATAGGTCAAACTCAGATTTTGGGGAAAAAAGTCAGAAGTGAAAGCGTCTTAGCATCTTGACGTGGGATGAGGTATGGTCGTGCAAGAGTATCACTAGTTGGTCTTGATTCAGGTTGCATTTCCTTGGTTGTGTAGAAGAGGGCATTTGTCTCTTCACTGTTCTATCAGCTGCAGGTGTATCTATGTTAGGATTCGAGGCAAAATTTTGCATCAATTTCTGCATCTTGCTGTAAAATTTTGTTTTAGGGATTTGCATATCCCAAGTGCAATGTGATAGTCTAACCAAATATTTGTTTACGTTTGTGGTACTTCCATACTTTCTTTTATGAAGGTTATAAGAATTGTGTGCATTTACTGGACAGCGTTCTTAGGAATGTGGATATCAAGCTCGTGCATCAGGATACCTATGATTTGCTACATCTTAGGGTAATAGTTTTCATGGGCTTGAGGGGGACCAAAAATATGGACCTGTTATGCTTCCTAAGGATCCTGTGAGAATTTCGTACCTCCAGAATGCCATAATGCATGGGAATAATGTCTTTTTAGGAACACGTCAAGGGAGAGACTTTGCTTTGACTAAAAATGACTATGCATTTTTTGCTGTGGTTATTATCGTGGTGGTTTCTTGGTTGTATTTTGATGTTCTCTGAATGCATCTTGAGATGCCAGAACAAAGGTTTCTTATCGACATAACTTGGGTTTGAAATTGTGACCTTTCAGTAAAACCAATAATATTCCCACCACCTTTACTTGAGGTCTACATTTTAGATCTGTCAATTATGTTTTGGTCAGAATCCTGCTCATAGCGACGTGGCCGAATTGGAAGAAATTGTAAGCAATATCGCAAGTCAATCAATTGACAGAACTCTCCATCTATACCATAACCCATTTGCGTTATTGAAAAACCATGTTAAAACAAAGAAAGATATATCTTTGCGTTGCATGGGCTGTGTTTATACTTTTTAGAGGGGGAAAAAAAACTTGCTATGATGAAGATAGGCTTGTTAACTACTTTTCTTTCATTATTTTCTAATAAACATATTTCCCTGCTCGCCCATCATAATAAGCTATCCATATTTCTTCTGACAGAGTAATCATAGCTCAAAATCTAAGAAGAACAAACAATAAGATCTAAAGAATGGGTGCTGAAATTAACAAAGTTACGGATATAAATATCCTTACTATAAATCAATAATAAATGGTCTTGCAACTCTATTATGTGTTGGTAGTCCAGTTTGTATCCATATTAAATGAGAGTTGTTGTTAAAGCAACTATATGTTTGTACCTGATTTATCATCAATGTTGCCAGTTGAAATCGGTAAAGCAACTGCATCGCTGTATCCTGACGAGAATAATGATACATCTCAAAATAATGTTATAAGTGCATTAGCCCCTCCGAAGGATGTGGATGATCTGCGGCTGATATCTGGATATGGAAATGTCAATATATTCACGTATAGTGAATTGAGAGCTGCTACCAAGAATTTCCGGCCAGATCAGGTTCTTGGAGAGGGTGGCTTTGGGGTTGTATATAAAGGTGTTATTGATGAGAGTGTCAGGCCAGGTTCTGAAACCATCCAAGTTGCTGTGAAAGAGCTAAAGTCAGATGGCTTGCAGGGAGACAAAGAGTGGCTGGTAATTTCTCCCTTGTACTTTTTCAATATTTCTAAGCCAAATTTGTGATATTTTTTCTATCAGCATGAAATTTTCTTCACTGCACCATGTATGAGTTGGCAATTGTAGTGAAAAACAAGTTGTCTGAAAAATGGTGTGGAGATTACACCTAAGGCCTTATCTATTTCATCCTCTTGTATGTAGTTGAGTTAATGCTGTAAACACCCTCAACTTATATAAAATGAAGTCACCTACACAACAAACGGTTGCATTCTGCAGATCATGATTATGTTATTTAATGGCAATATCACTGATTGTATAAGTTGGAAACACTTTTATTGTTCTTTGGGAAATATATATTACATATTTGCTCTTCTTTGACTTTAGGCTTAAAGGGATGTTCATCCCTAAAAGCAGATATCTAAAGATGTATGGGAATATGAAATTTCTTCAAGTAACCACGGTATCTTCCAAGATGTAATTTATGTTACCTTATTTAGATATCTTATGGAAATCCAGAGAGGCATTACTGTCAAGAGAAATCGTTGTCGGTCCCCCTTTGGCTCCATCTCAACTTAAAATTCAGGAGTACATGACATGTGTAGTAAACTAATACCAAGTTTTGTCTTGGTCAGCTCCTCTATTATAAGATATATCCATATATCAGTTTATTTGGAAGTCCAAGATGCTTAGGAACCTGTGACAAAACCCTATAATAGAAATTTGGACAGCCATATGATTACCAAAGATGGATTCCTTTTCCAATACCTCTGTGATCCATCTAGAATACTAATTAAATGAGTTACTTTTTGGGTTTTTCAGGCAGAAGTAAACTATCTGGGGCAACTTAGTCATCCCAATCTTGTCAAACTTATTGGTTACTGCTGTGAAGGTGATCACAGGCTGCTAGTTTATGAGTATATGGCTTCTGGCAGCCTTGACAAGCACCTATTCCGACGTAAGTACTTCTCTGACATGAATATCATTACAATACTTAACTAGTTATTGTATAAAAATATTAATATCTGAGTTTGTGGAATTTAGTAAATGGTCATTTGTGGCCATCTATCCATTATAACTTCATTTTTCGTTTTTGACAACAGAAAAATAATTTTTTAATCTACTATGAAGAAGGAAGACTTTATTACTAGAAACTAGATATTGCTGGGATATATGTACCTTTTGTATATATGCATGGATTTGTTTATTATGCCTTTGTATAACAAGAGCAATTAATTGTAACTACTAACTATCTTCATCATATCATTCCTTCCTGCCACTGGGCTCTGTTAAGAGCAATGTTAGTAGTTTATAATTGTTTATGGACTCTTTCCCCTGGAACCACTAATCTGGAATAACCTACTTAAACATCTAGATATCTTTATGTATGAAAGAATTATGAAAAAGATCTCATCTATCCTCAAGTTTTTTCATATATTCAAATAAATTTTATCTTATATTTTATAATAATAACATAAATCTATCTTGTTATCCTCATATGTGGCTAACAATTAATAATAATTAATCCTTTATCCTTCCTAGTTACTAAGTGACAAGTAAACCGGTGGGTAAGTAGTAAGCTAGGGGCAAAATTAGTAAGTATTGGGAATTGTACATGATGAGTTGTTGCCTTTTGCTTATGAGCACAATTGCCCCTATCTAATTTCCCATATAATAAACATAAGTTTCTGAAATATACAATGATTAAGTATAAGACAATACACTAAAAACAACTTTGCAACTTGGTAACTTTCTATATTCATTGTGTGTGTCTGAAATATTTCTACCTTCTTGGCAGGGGTTTGTCTTACAATGCCATGGTCTACTCGAATGAAAATTGCCCTCGGTGCTGCAAAAGGACTAGCCTTTCTTCATGCAGCTGAAAGATCAATCATCTACCGTGACTTCAAGACATCAAATATCTTACTGGATGAAGTTTGTATCTCTTCCTGCACCATTGGACTGGATATTTAAATTCCCTAGAGCTATCTGCATTATCATTATTATATTTAGCAAACACAACTCAGTTACAGATTATTAAGTTCCTATATATATTTGTAGTCCATAAATTTTATGGCCATTACATTGGCAAAATTAGATAAATCTGTTATATGGTTAAGAGCACAATTACTTACATAAAAAAGATTTCATTCAGTGTGAACTCATCAATTTCTAAATAATGAGTCTGTTCCATTCAAAAAAATATGCATACTTATTATTTGAAAAAGAAAATTGCAAATGTCCAGTATGTGAGCAACAAAAGTGGTTACTGAATCAATGAAAACAAGTAACTAAGGAACTCCATCGTATAATAATATTAAGGATACCCTTTTGAAGCATGCCGATATTGTGAAAGGTCATTTATATGTTTTTCATAACCTGAAAATATAGAAATCATGAAAACATAGTTGTTTCTCATCAATTGTCTAATTCTTGGATTCACTTTGCAGGATTACAATGCAAAGCTCTCAGACTTTGGCCTTGCAAAAGAGGGGCCTACAGGTGACCAAACTCACGTTTCCACTCGGGTCGTTGGTACATATGGATATGCGGCTCCCGAGTATATAATGACTGGTGAGCTTCTCAAACCACAATCCCAACTTTATGCAAAAGGGAGTGCAGATAATTAAGCACTACTAGCCACTTTCTATCGAGTGTCTCAAATGTGTAGCGGTTACATGTAGTTTTGTATATTTCTCTAGATGCCTTGCAGTAGGTGACTCTTTCTGGTTCTCTATTCCTTTTCTCTAAAGAAAACCCATGTGTCTGAGCAACTTTACCTCTATTTTAGGGCGTATAACTTAAATTAATAACTTCTTTCATTTATTCCAGGCCATTTAACTGCAAGGAGTGATGTTTACGGATTTGGAGTTGTATTGCTGGAGATGCTTTTAGGGAGAAGGGCAATGGACAAGAGCAGGCCCAGCAGACACCAGAACCTCGTTGAGTGGGCTCGACCACTCCTGATCAATGGTCGGAAGTTGCTAAAGATCTTGGATCCAAGAATGGAAGGGCAATATTCTAACAGAGTTGCAACAGATGTGGCTAGTTTAGCATATCGATGCCTGAGCCAGAACCCGAAAGGGAGGCCAACAATGAACCAAGTAGTCGAGTCGCTTGAGAGCCTTCAAGACCTGCCTGAGAACTGGGAAGGCATCCTGTTTCAGAGCAGTGAAGCTGCTGTGACTCTCTATGAGGCTCCAAAAGAGATTGCGAGTGACCATTTAGAAAAGAACTCCAGCGAGAATGGAGAGAATGGATCAAATGTGCATGCCAAGGGAAGAAAGAAGCTTGGAAATGGCAGAAGCAACAGCGAGCCACCGCCGTTGGAGTTCAGTCAGTACAGTCCTTCACCTGAGTCTGATAGACATGAGCCAAGTAGAAGATCAATCGATCATGACAGAATTCCAAGGCCACCTGCCTGTTGAGTCAACAACGTATAAATTGTATTTCTTCTTTTTTCCTTTCCTCTAGAATCTGTCATTTAAATCTAGGAATATAACATGAGATCAGACATATATGAAAATTTTTATGGAAATTTATGACCTCCAACTATTTGAAGTAGGCTGTTTTTGTGAATCTCAGATATATTCTGACATGGAATTGCAGCAATCATCACTAAGATACAGGAATTCGATGGTGTTGATGTTATTGAAGATATCAACTAGCCAATTGGTAAAGATCTTGATGGAATCTTGATTTTTTTTTTTCTATTCTCCCTTGGAAATGTATAAAATTGATTATTTAAACAAAAAAACTAAGAAAGCCAAATATAAAACAAGAAATAAAAAATATTTAATTTATCAGATATAATTTTGTTTTTATAAAACAAGAAACTAAAGAAGCCAAATATATGCATAAAAAAGGGCCCTAATTTATTCGTGGAGTCATCAAAGGGAGCATCAGTCGTTTTAAAGCCCAAATCCATGGGAAGGCCCATAGAAACGCAAACATCTAAGGGGTTATATGATCTCAGAATCGCCAAGATCCCGACATCTATGGAATTGAGTCGAGTCGCGGCACCGATGGAGAAGGGCGCCAAGGTTTACTTCCACTACAACCACACCGACGCTTGTCGCCTCTCCAGATGGACCACCGGGTACGGATGGATCATTCTCCGATCTCTCTTTGTGTTGTGGCTCCATTCGTGATGAGAAATCTTAGATTCTAGATTCTGAGGGTTTTTGTTTCCTCTTTTTGGGTGTTTCGCCTTGGAATCAGGGAGAGTTTCCAATATCTGTACGCACGGCCGTGGCAGAAAGTGGTGGATTTCTATGCGGATTTGGTTAGCAGCGGGAATGGGGCTTCCTCGTTGCGTAGCTTGTTTCCCTCCGAGGTAAGAGTTATTCTTGGTGTAGTTTATTTCAAGGTTTTATTGGAATATGTTGGAGCTTGAACTGATAAGGAGGAAAAACGAAGGCGAAGTCTTTTCTATTCATTATTTTGGAATGTGAAATTTCCCCGCTGCCAAATTAATTTCAAAGCTAGAGCTTTCGGAAACTTCCACGTTTTTCCTATTCTGATTATGCTTTATGAACTTCATATTAGATTTGACGATATGGTCAGCATAGTGCCATCGTGTAGTTGGCCTTTTGGTTTCGTTATCTATTTAGGTGTTAGTGTGTCGGGTTCTCTGTGCAAATGACTAAGTTTGGGGTATTACCAATTTTGAAGTGATGCAATAGAACTTCAAACAAAACCCAAATTGATCTAACAAACCATATATACTTGATGCGCAAGACATCAGATCGATTGAGGCACAACTGTAGAAGGCTTGACCTTGACTTGGTTTAACTTAAAGTTGAGCACGGATAACAAGATATACATAACTGATATTTGTTAGCCAGAAATGAACTCAAGTTGTTCCTTGCCGAGGTAACCATTTGCCTTTTTTTTTCACCTTTATTTTAGTTTTGTACTAACAAAATGTATCACTTTAGCACGTTGTTCTTCCTATTCTTTTCTAAGAGGTATGTTTTTAACAATGCAAAGCAGCTAATTTGGTATTACTTAATATGCCATCTCTTGCTTGTCTTTTCATACTAATTTTACCAAATTTTCCATTCTTTTTAAATCAAAGAAAACATGTCCTAGCACAGTCGTGTCACTATGCTTTTATCCTCAAAAACATTAGTTTGGTTGTGCCACATAATAAATGTTCGTATCTGACCTTTCTCGATAGGACCATAGTGCAGGTGTTACTATGGAGACGCCTTGTGGCTGTGAGGAAACAGAGACATCAACTGAACCCAGTAAACATCGGACAGGAAGGTGGAAAAGATTAACATTTAAGATTGTTTTGTCATATCATGGTGGAACTTTCGATGGGTGGCAAAAGCAGCCTGGTTTGCACACTGTTCAAGGGTAAGCTGTGGTCACGTTATAGGAATGAGGCTTAATTGTCAGCTCGTACTGACTCTTTGATTCAGGAAAGACAATCACCATACAGGTCATAGTATTTTCATCTTGTTTATTGTTTATATTCCCCTTCTTTACAGAATAGTCGAACATTTTCTTGGAAGATTTGTTGATGAGAATAAAGCTAAGCAACTAAAAGAGAAGTCCATGCCTGTTGAAGGCTGTGCTGTTGTTGCTGGACGCACTGACAAGGGGGTGACTGCTCTGCAGCAAGTTTGTTCATTTTGTTAGTTCAAAGATTCTATTTTTTTTGTCATACTGTAGAATTACAATTTACATATCTTTGCTACTTTTTTTTGTTTGATATTTTTTTGGTTTTCCAGTCGTTTACTGACAATTCATTCTGGTTTCCACTCGTCAGGATAACATCCCAGTCCTTAGGTTGTTCAACTTTCTACATCATGAAACATTTTATATAAGCTATTCAAATTTGGCATCCTAAATGTTTCGTTTTAAAAATTCAAAGATTACTGTATACTCTGCCTAATGGATCACTTATTCCTTGCTGGTTCTTACTTAACCTGCCAATTAGGAAATTGGTCCAGATCCAGTAGATCATATTGAAAAAGAACTGTTGCAGTCTGCGAATGTTAAAGACCAGCATATTGAAGCCTATAGTCAGCCTAGTTTGAGACTAAGAAAGTCAAGTTTAATTGAATGTGTTTAATCTGAAGATTAGGGCCTCCAATTGAGTAAGTGCATTTGGAGATCAGTATAGGTTTTCTCCCTTTTCTTATGATAGGTCAATATGGAAAAGCTTTAATTTGTCTGTTAACGCTGTCAGTAATCTCCCTTTATTGGTTGACATTTCTTCTGGTAAATCGGTAATGTTTTAATATCAGTAGTTTAGCAGCTAGTTATCTTTCAAGAACATCCAATTTATAGTCTGAGATTGCTTCAATCCATTAGAAGGAGCAGCAAACTGTTATAATGAAAATAACTGGCTTTTATTATTTTTTTAAGCATCTAAAAGAATCCTAGACACACAGGTAGAATATTCAAGCTAAACCACCATATGTATGGGCAGTCTTGCGTTTTGGTCATACATCTGAGTTGTCCTGTTCAAAGAAAAGAAATAGAGGTAAGATCAAAATAGAGTGCAAGAGATTTAAAGATTCAGTTCTCATTATTTTTTTGGCAATCCACCAAAAATTTGAAAGAAAAGGGTGTTAATAAGAGTATTGAAGGGTTAACAGAAACACTGTGAATCCATGTATTGGCAATTGGACATTGAGTAACTTACTTTTGAGAGTACGTCCTCTGTTTATTGGTTTTTCTTGGCCACCCAAGAATTTAGAAAACAATAATGTAGTTGATGAGATCTAAAAAGTGGAAGTGGATTGATGCAATGCAAGTCTTGCATACATCCAGATAAATCTAATTACTTTTCAGGATCCCAGCTGAACTAAGTATTGCTGATCCTTTTCCTTTGTTTGTGTTATTAAATTGATTGTTGATAAGACTCTATGTGATATGAAATCTATTAGTTACTATCCTTATTGCTGTGATTTGAAATCTATTAATTATTATCCTTGTCGCTTTTGATGAGATCAGATTTCTATATCAAACTTCTAATGAAAGTATGATTTTTCTGGTTTCATTCTTGATTCTTTGTTGAAAAGCAAGCTAGCACCAAACTGTAAATTATTATAGCAGACCTGTGTTCACCTGTGATTGAAAGCCAACTGCATTGGACAATTTCTTATTTGGCGAATGATATATATTTTAGCTTCTGCATATGCAAAATGTTCTACTTGTATATGGATAAATGGGTTGGAGCGTTTTTGTGCAGACGTTTAACATAGGAATGTGCTATTATCCAGTTCTTTGTTAAACAGAAATCTTACCATACTGGATACCACATGTAAACATGTACACCTTTACTATGTTACTAATGTTATTTATAGGAATTCTGTATTGGTTGGAAACATAAAAATGACATTTAGTGTTTTCATGCATTTGCATAAAAGATTGTCTCCTGAAAATCTGTATCTTTTGATATCCTTCATTTGATTTAGACCTACATGATTTTGTCAATTGGTTAGATACTAACATACTTTATGAATCAGATAGACACTATGACTTGGACATTTTATCGATTAGTTTGAAGTAAAATTCCACTTGTCATGAAAATTATTGACCATTCATTTTCTTAAGCTGATCTAGATATTGGTTTCCATACCTCTTAATTTTTATTTTATCCTTTACTGGTGCAAATAATAACTCTTGAAGGCATGCTATATGATAATTTTGTTGCATCATTTGCTTTACTTCTGATCAGCTTTCTTGTCCTTAAAATGCTAAAATATGAAGAAGTAATTGCATGCTATGCAATTGATTCCTAAATGTAAATTGTTCCTTCCTGTGTGCACTGCAGCTTGTTTCTCCCTCTTGTATATTTTCATTACTGAAATTAGTACCTGATAATTACTGGAGGGTGGATTTCTAGTTACAACAATTAAGTAGTGAGCACTAACAGTACATATTTTAGTTCATACATTTAGTAAAATGTGTTCCCAGATACATTCATGAATTTGGCATGTACCTTTATTTGCAATGAATACCAAGACATATTTTTTTTTTTTAATTATGACTGGTAGCGCAATCTTGGTGCTGTATCTATATCCTCTTTTAATAATGACCTTGTAATTTCCATAAATAAGATCATGTTCTTTGCCATAAGAAATTTTGTTCATTTCTATTAGATGACGCAGAAGCATTTATAAACTTACTCTTCTGGTTTCACCTAATTATATCTTTTCCGAATTACTAGATACCTGGAGGAAGGATGTTAAATGTGAAGACATAAAGGACACCATCAATGAAGCAGTTCCGGGGAAGCTCAGAGCTTTGCATGTGGCTGAGGTAGGTTTCTACTAAAGTGCATTCTCTTTCTAAGGGTCTTTGATATAAGGGACATTAATTGGACTAGGCAGGGGACCATTTAATGAAGTTAACGTATTGCAACTATGTAGTTGAAATTTCTTTGTCTATTATATCCTTCAATATTGCAACTGCTGACCTGGTAGTACAAGCTTATTTTACTGTCTTTAGCTGTTTGCTAATCGAGACTTTATCATCTGGTGACTTTTTAGGTATGTAGAAAACCTCATGGAACCTTGGTTTTGTGAACTTCTTTTAATCTCTTTGTTGGTGGTTTCGAGGCTTTTGTTGAACAAAATCTTTCCTTAATAGGCTACATTGTGTCCATGCATCTGGTTGAGCTCCCACATATTTTTTACCAAAAAATCTGCCTGTGCAATTAATTATATTTTTCTCTCTTTTTGACTGTTCTAGATATGATAAAGAAGTGAGACTGGTTTATATAATGGTTAACAGAGGGAAAGATATGCTTTTGTTTCTTTCTTTTATTATGGTGGAGTTTTAGGTTGATGTAGATGGTCCTTGGATACTACTGGTTTCCCTGCTGGGACACTGGGATGTTGATCCCTTATACTTGTATACAGTATCTCTCTTCTGACAGCAATGGAAATAATTAAACTTAATAAGCTTAAAGATAGCTCACTGAAATGCAGTTTTCCTGCAGCATAAATTTCATTATAGGACGAGGATCTAGAAAATTACAGCTAATTTGTTTTTGGTGCTCAAGTAGCAAACGTCACATACAGTATGACAATTTATCTTTTTGGCCTACCCTGTGATCCTGTTTCTTTCTTTTATCTGCCTGGATTAATTATTACCTGGTTCAGTTACATGCCCCACATTATTTGTTATTTTTAAGTAAACCTTTTTGGTGCCATCTTTAAATTAATTCTTACATGATTTAGCCACAATGTTTTCTATATTGTAGGGCACCTTAACGATCGGATATGTAATTTCAATCAGTAGTGACTAAGAGAAACAATTGGACTTTTGGTGGCAAGGCATTATTAAAGATATAACAGAATCTCTTCTTTGAATAGGTTCTTTGGGGAACAAAGACCCTTCTTTTTGTTGGGAGTTCCAAACACTTTTTGTTATTATTGTGCTTCTCAACTTTTCCCTTATTGTTGACAATTCTCATTGCTTTTGTTTTGTTTTCCAGCTTAAGTAGAATCTGTAAATGTTTCATGCTATCAATTTTTTGTTGGTTCTTAAATGTATACTTCTATCACATTATAATTGTTTTTTGACTTCCTCAACTTGAGGTTCATTACCACCTTTATTTAGTTTATAAGTCACCTTTTTCAAGCTCCTGATGCGAAAGAATTATTGCAGGTTGGACGTGTATTTCATCCCAATTTTGCAGCCAAATGGAGGCGATACTTTTACATTCTTCCCCTTAATGATAATGAAGAATCAATCATAAGTAGTTCTGAAAGTGACTGGACAAGGACTTCTGATGGAGAGGAGGATGACCAGATTAATAGACTGCTGGAGGGTGATGAGAAAGAGCAGCAACAAACTTTTTCCCATGTGAATGAATATGATAGCCCAGATACTGTTGGACTGAAACGAAGAAGCTTTAGTGTAAGCAAGGTGGATCAACTCCTAAGAGAGTTAGAAGGGAAGACACTGTCATACAAAATGTTTGCACGTGATACAAAAGCTTCAAGAAGTGTGTAAGAACTGCTATTTAATAACAACAAAAACAAGTACCTAATGGAAACAAGTTAAAACACAAACTGGATATTTTTCTTAAAAAGAACTAAATGATGGCATCTGAAACTTAAAGTGTTTAATATAGGAAGTGTGCCAAAGGTACTTCTGCTTTTAGGAAAAATGAAATTGTGGCTGGAAATGATTCCATCAAATATTTAGATTATCAAAGGATTATGCATAACTTAGAGATTAAGAAAACAAGAATTGTTCATACAAGCACACCAACTCTCTCTCTCTCTCTCTCATATATATATATTACGATAGGACTTAGATTTCATGTAACTGTTAGGAATTTGTGACCTGGCTAGGAGTAGCTGCAGTGACCATTCTCTTGTATGAATTCCTGGAGCAATTACTCTTGGATTCTTTCATTGAGCAAGCTGTACTGTTCAAATTGAATTGATTATTGGATTATTGATTTCCACAATAATCAGCTTTCAACTGATCATGTTTCAATTTGCAGTTACATGGAACATAAATCCTTAGTCAATTTGAATCTCTGTTCATCTGCAAAGCTCAACAAGTAGATCAAGTTTATAACACTCAACAATTACCTAGATGGAAAAGAGGAATTGCTTGTCAAATAAATATGAAACCTTAGTTTTCAAACCTGTTGTCAGCTTTTAAGTAATTTTCATCATGGAAGTCCTCATACTGGTCTAAATATCACCTATGACCAAGTTGTTGAATTGTTTTATAGAACTTTTTATTGATTCCTTCTCTTAGTTTAATATATTGGGACTCTGAATCTTTTATTGTTCTACTGATATAGAAGTTATTTCAATTCACTATATGACTTTCTTTCTCCCCTGATTTATTCTTGCAGTGGACCACCAACAGAGTGTTTTATGTTTCATGCTCGAGCTGCAGAAACTAAATTGCCCAGTGACACTGAGGTTATTTTATCTTACAAACATGACTGCATCTTAAGTCGCAAGAATGATTTATTGTTTGGAAATTGTTTTGCCTATATATGAGATTCACCTTTTATTTACTAAACTGTTTATCTTAAAATGTTTCAACTTCAGTGACTTCCTTTCTGCAAATCAGATTGTTTTTGGGTTGTTTTTGACTGGAATACGGTAATGGTTCAAAATTGTGTCCATGTCACTCCTATGTCTTGGTTATCCCTGTCCATTGTTGTGCAACTGAAACATGTCATAATTTGAAAAATGTGTGTTTTTATTCTGAGAGGATGCTTGTTTGTTTCTAGGACTATGAACATCTTCAAAGGGTGATGTGTGTGGAGCTTGTTGCTAATCGCTTCTTAAGGAAGGTAATATCACTGTTATACTCATGGCTTTGAAACTTTTAAGCAGCTAAGGTACCAGTAATCTTCTAACATTAAATGATATTGATATGCAGTAACAGGCTGTTTTGAACCAGCCACTATCTGATAAATTCAACTTGTTGCTTTTAGTTCATTTTGGCGAAATATTTGGTTTCTTCTTGTTTGCCTATTCATAATCCAGTTAAGATCATCAATCAACTCTTGGTGCCCTGCACGGTTTTCCTGCAGATGGTCCGAGTTCTGGTGGCAACTGCCATCAGAGAGGCAGCAGCAGGCGCAGATGATGATGCTCTAATTAAGCTGATGGATGCCACATGCAGGCGTGCCACAGCCCCTCCTGCTCCTCCTGACGGCGTTTGCCTTGTTAACGTCGGATATGAAGAATTCAAACAAGAATTTTGTTTGATTAGATGAGGTGAAATAGTCACTTTTTTCCTTAATTTTTTTAAAGATGCTAACTTAAGGCTTTAAAGATGCTGACTAGGATGATATCATCCACAGCCATAGAACTTTCATTTCTTTTAGGCATTTCTAGCTATTAAGTGTAGCACACTCTCTTTCACAAGTAGCCAGCTATTGAATTCGAAGCTGTACCTGCTTGCAGCTTGGTGAAGTCTGATCTGGCTTCTCTAAATGGTTTTGCTGTTGCCTAACCTGACCTGCTCACATACGTTCCAGAAGACAAAGGTACAGAGAACTCTGATTGTGATCAAAGTGTTCACTTCCATTTAGATTGCCAACACTTGTTACACAAGCTTTTTTTTGTTTGAGCTGTTAATTTTTTTCTTTTAATATTTTATCTGTAAACTACATGTTGAATTAAGAATGTTAAGTTGATATAAAATGTCAGGAATTTTGTTTGATTTGAACCTGCTTCCTAATATGTGCACCCTAGTGGCAGTAATCTTTGTGCAACTCCCTTTTGCAGATGATATTTCCAGAGTTTCAAGTCAACACACAATTCCAATTTTCATGGCAGCAAGGGCATTTATCATTATGGCTATCTGTGCACATAAATCTTGTCCACCAATTTTATCTTAGAATTAGAACATGCACAATCTGAATAAATAAGATAGTCTTGACCTCTTCGACTCTCCTGCATGCTTATTCTATGATTTGATCTAGAATGTAACTTTTTAATTGATCTATCAAATTCAAGAAAACTTTTTCAGAGTTACCTTGTTTGTGAGCTAATTATGAAATCTCCAGACAAAAGACAGTCAGTTAAAAGATTGAGCTTTGAAGTCAAGACACTGAACTTACAGTATTCAGATTGTCGTTTGAGCTGTTCATATTAGTGAACCAAGTTTTGATACCTGCATTGATTGATTAATTCATTATTGCAAGCAGGAAAACTCTATGAATGATGAAGCATTCTGATGGGCTATTTGTGCCATGGAAGAAGTTTATCATCTCATATTGTTTAGCCTGCACAAAACTACTGTTCAACAAGCTCTGAAATAATGTTATGATACATGCATATCAAGTGCCAATTACCAATGTGCATGCTTTCCCTCATTACATACATCATATGGGAATATTAATTTCTATCAGCTAATATACAATCTGTAGTCTTTAATTACACCCTATCAGGCTTCACAGAGATGTAGCATTTTTCACCTGTTTCCATGCTATGCTATATTGTTGTATCGTTCACCTTGGTTTTCATGTGGGACCCATCTGCAGGCTGGTGGGCCATTGATCCATCTACCAATCAGAGAGTGGTGGCCATGGAGAGGTTGGTGCATGCATGCGGCCCCCCCCTGACATGGAGGAACCTGTGTCGTCCTCTTCTTCGATGGCTGGCCATGGAAGTCTCTGTGAACAGATTAAACCAGCTCGTAGGCAACCTGAGACATAGCATGTAACCAAAATTGGACTCCGTCGCTTTCATCCCAACCTCGTTCCCCAACTATTCTTAGCCCTTCACCTCCACCCTCCACCCGCCTCCCCCTCCTCTCCCTCCTCCCATCCCTTCTTCCATCACCACCACAATGCTGTCACAACCCATCTGCATTCCCATCCCAGTCCGCGCCACTGCCGGTTGGACCACCCCATAGGCTCCCTGGCGCCGCGCCATGGCCGACCAGTCCGTGCCATGGCCGCTGCAGCTCCTGACGCTCCTCCTCTCTCTCATTCCGTGGCGGCACCCCGCGGGCGCGTCGGACGACGGCCGCATTCTCCTCCAGTTCAAGGCGACGCTGTCCCCTGGCGTCGGCGGCGACGCTGTGCTGGCCACCTGGGTCGACACCCGCGGCCCGTGCATCGATCAGAACGTGTCGGCATGGGCCGGCGTCTACTGCGAGAACGGGAAGGTGGCGACGCTGCAGCTCGAGAGCATGAGCTTGTTGGGCGCGTTGGACCTCGACATCCTCACGGGGTTGCCGAGCCTCCGCGCGCTCAGCTTCAGCAACAACAGCCTCGAGGGAGGGATACCAGACTTCACGAAGCTGCCGGCGCTGAAGTCTCTGTACCTATCGTGGAACCGGTTCTCCGGCGAGATACCGGACGGCATGTTCTCCACGATGCGAGCGCTCAAGAAGGTGTGGCTGTCTCACAACAACTTCTCGGGGCCGATCCCGACCTCTCTGACGGTGCCGGAGAAACTGATGGATCTGGGGCTGGACAGCAACAGCTTCGAGGGGCACCTACCGGATCTCTGGCAGCCGGAGCTGCAAGTCGTCAACGTCTCCTACAACAACCTCGAGGGCCCGATTCCGGTGAGGCTCAGCAATATGAGTGCAACCTTGTTTGAAGGTCAGCCTTCCTCTTCTTCCCCTCTCTCTCATCAATATATATATATATACACACACACATCACATCACATCAACGTAACCGAGTCATAAATGAACTCCATAGGCAACAAGAATCTGTGTGGCCCGCCGCTGCTTGTCTCGTGCAATCTACCAAAGAAGCATAAGCTCGCGCCCGCTCTCCTCGTCGCTATCATTCTGATCGCAGTCGCAGTCTTGTTAGCAGTCATCGCACTCATCGTCTTCCTCCTCCTCCGCCGCCGTAACAAAAAAGAAGAGACCACGGTGGACCGACCTCAAACCAGTACTAACTCCGAAAAGATCGAGCACTTGGAGGCAGCAGCCGATGCTGAGCTTGGACCAGAAAAGCACCACGGCGGAGGGAAGAAGGCCCCTAAGAAGGAGCAGGGCAAGCTGTCGTTCGTTGTGGAGTGGAGGAGGAAGTTTGACATGCAAGATCTCCTCCGGGCCTCCGCTGAGGTCCTCGGCAGCGGAAACTTCGGGTCTTCCTACAAGGCGACCCTGGTCGACGGCCCTGCCGTCGTCGTCAAGCGGTTCAAGGAGATGAAAGGAGTGGGGAGAGAAGACTTCCAAGAGCACATGAGAAGGCTGGGGCGGTTGTCCCACCCCAACCTGCTTCCTCTGGTGGCCTACTACTACAAGAAGGAGGAGAAGCTGCTGATCACCGAGTACATCCCCAATGGAAGCTTGGCCCATATGCTACATGGTAGTGAACTGCACGATCATGATCTGCCTCGCGACCTCATGCTCCACATGATCATGAGCTGCCTCCATGCGCAGGTAACCGCGGCTCGAAGCTTCCACCGCTCGACTGGCCGACGCGGTTGAAGATAGTCAAAGGCGTCGCGAGAGGCCTCGCTTACCTCTACGACGAGCTCCCGATGTTGACCGTCCCCCATGGCCACCTCAAGTCCTCCAACGTGCTGCTTAGTTCCTCCTTTGAGCCCATCCTCACAGACTACGCCCTCGTCCCGGTGATGAAGAAGGCTGCCGCGTCTCAGGTCATGGTGGCCTACAAGTCCCCGGAGTGCGCCCAACACGGCGAACCTTCCAAGAAAAGCGACGTGTGGAGCTTCGGAACGCTGATACTCGAGATCCTAACAGGTAAGTTTCCGGCGGATCATCTGGCGGAGGGGAGCGCCGGCGCGGACTTGGCGAGCTGGGTGAACACCGTCGCCGGAGAAGAGGGGACCAGCAAAGTGTTCGACAAGAACATGGAGGGAACCAAGGACAGCGAGGAGGAGATGTTGAAGCTGTTGAAGATAGGTATTGCGTGCTGTGAGGCAGATGTCGACGAGAGGTGGGAGATGAAGGAAGCGCTGGAGAAGATCGAAGAGCTAAAGGAAAGAGAAGGTGGTACGGAGCGTTCTTTGATCAGCAGCGAGGGCGAAGGCTTCTCCTCGAAAGCCATGATGGAAAGATGAGTTCTCTGTCCACGAAACTGAAGAAATGACTCGAGGGGAAGACTTCAAAGAAAAGTGACACGATTTACCTTTCCATTCCAAACATTTAAAAGCAGATGTGGGTGATTAGTGTTGTAGATGTTTCTTGATACAAGTGGAGTGTGTAAACTGATCAAATTTGTCTATTTTTAATATGTTAATTTAGGACAAAATCACATATTTGTCTTTTTCTTCCCTGTTCTTCCTGGAGATCTTCCGGTGGCTCCATGGATGGTTGGCATTCCTTCTATTTTGGTTGTGTGATCTTGATATCTATAATTCGATATGGTGTTATTTGCTTGTGCGATTTCGATGTTTCTGTTTTGCGATAAGATGACTCTTGTTCTATAAAATAATACGAAAGTCAATATAAAAGATGATCGTTTATGAACTAATGAGCGGATGTCGTAAAATTATTAAAACCAGTTAAGTCCGTGAAAAATGAACGGTGACACACATAAATAGTTGGAGACAATTTAACTCGAGGTGGCAAACACATTTGAAAGAATAAAGAGTAAAAGAAACAGATATATGTGCTGACATTCATATAATTTGACTATCTTCAAGCATGAGTTATGCTGTGATCAGAATCACCGACACGGATGCAAAGATATATTTCAAGGAATTCTTGCTACTTAAATGAGTGCCAAGCAAAAGGTGAAAAAAGAAACTACAGCAACTCAGTACCAAATGTTTGGGGAGGCACAAGAGGTCAGTCTGAGAAAGATAATACAGATCATGTCCTTGAATCCACCATAACCTACTACCTACTCTGCATGAACACAACCAAGAACAACTCATAAAGCTGTTCTTCACAATGCAGCAGCAGCAGCTTGAGCCAAAATGTAGATGCAGCAGTTTGAAGATGATGCAAGTCTGGCATCTAAAAAAATAAGTGGAGAGTTACAACAAGCTGTCGCCTACCGTAAAAAACCAACCATCGACTTCTTCAGCCCATGTCAGTGAATCTGACTGGGATCAAATAGATTGTCCCGATATGGGGTGTTTTGCAGCAGTAGCTCCTGGGGCTGGTTGCCACTTCGGTGCATCGTAAATGGTAGCAGCTGAGGTTGTTGAGCTAGAGGTTGCCCGTGTATCCAGTGACTTGAGGAGTTGATCGTAGGTACCATGGGCTGTGCTGTACTGGTGTGGCTAGCATCGACAAACTCGACGATGGAAGAAGTTTGTCCAGGGTCAGGAGAGCCCCAAGAATTGGTTGACAGAAGAGAGAGAGCACGACGAAGATCTGGTGCTCCGCCCAAGTTCAAAGCCCCTGCAGATGCCTCTGAACCTGTAAAAGAGAACAGACATCAGCAAAACTATTGTGGTTGATCACACAAAGGATAATAACATTCTCCACAAAGAAAGAAACACGATTGTTCTCCAGAAAACAAATGCCTTGGTTGAGTGCTCTCTACATAATCAAAATGGCAAATGCCCATACCATGTGCTTGAAGGAGAACCGAGTTTAGGTTTTTTAGCTTTGACATTGACAAACCCCCTTCTGGCCACTTCGAGGCATTTCTTGATATCATCTCTAATAAATTATGATCCTATTACCATTGCATCATGAATGCTCCTTTTTATAAGCCACAAAATCTAACATGACTTTATGCATAGTTACATCAACTTAAGTGAATAATGGAACAATACAAACTTAGCACACATAGAGCAAATGGAATTGCAGACAAAAACCACACGAGGCAGGTTTGCCCTCATGTTTTTTGAATGTTCCTGTGCCTGATTCGTTATAGACATCTGCATATGACACGTCACCAATGACAATCCCATAAAACAATTCTAAGAAGTCTGCGCGTGTTTACTCTCTATAAGACAATTGATATTTACAAAGAAAAACTACTCTAGATGCCAACAAACCGGAAGGTTTAACGGAAAAATTGATGCAAAAGTCAGATTCTCTTATGCAGGGAGAATCTGGAAAAACAGCGTGCATACCTATAACATAGAATATCAACTGTAGATATAACGTAAAATGCAAACTAAGATGAAATCACAGCCAATATCGATGGACTGAAAGCACCAAAACATGACTGATTAACTTGTCTAGGATATATAGGAAAGATGAAAACAGATATAAATGAGGTCAATTCCCACTGATACGTGTTCAATGACTGCACTGGGGAGTTCTTGTCCCAAGATTTCAATCATGATATTGATCACACCAGGGATATTCATCATATGGATTCCAATATTTGAAAGTTTAGCAATAGGGATATATGAATTGTGCATAGGGAGATATAAATTTCAATTCCAAGGAGAACAATTTGGAATATTGAGGGCTCACCATAGATCACTCGACAAAAGCAACAGATAAATGACAGCTTCCTAACTGTTAGCTCATGTCAACACATAAGTTACCTTGATTGAGAACTTCAGTGGCAGTGCCTTTGAGTGGCAAGAGCTTGTCTACATCAGGATAAAGCGTAAAAAATCCATTTGATAGCTGAGCATTTGGCAAATGCAATTGTGCATCAGTGCCACCGTCTTTTGGTGATTTTTCCCATGACCCTTTTTGTGTGAGCTTGAAACTTGGCAAACCTTCAATATTGGTGCTTGCCACAGGTTTCATATGACCAAAAGGAGCCTTATTCCATAGCAAGTTCATCTGATGTTTATCATCTGCAAAAGCCAGGTAATGTTCAGCAATGAGAAATGCAGTACAGAAAAGCTATTTCATATAATTATGAAGTATCTCGTTGGTTTTTGGATATAGTATATGAAAAATAGTCAATAGAAGACTGGTGTGAGCAAGATAATATAACAGTTGATCATAGCTAGAAGTATGCCGTAAGATGAAAAGAATGAACAAACTATGTAAGAACTCATAGAATTGCTATTTGGCGTTCAATCGCCATAGCTACAGTAGAGAACAATGGAATTTTTTTTAGCACAATGATAGTTAATCTGCAAATTGTCTTAAGGTGTCATTTGATTACAGATGGTGGTTCCATTTTGATCACCATCTTAATAAGACACAACTGAATTGTTCTTAATCCTTTAGAAGAGCTAATATGGAAGATGTACAACCGAGTGTTGTCAATGTTTTATAGACAACATAAGATAAAAGAAATTGTTAAGGCCAAGATTCTGTTGTCCTTGATCTATGTTCTCTGGTTAGAATGGGTCATCATCATTGAATGAATAAATAACATATATATTCTCAAATAACAACATTCATACCGTATGTGGTATCTGACCTACTGTTTAAAGAATAATGACCATGGAAAATGTGTTCAGAAACTTTACATTTCATAACTCTGCCAGGCACAATTATTATCACTCTTTAATGAGTGTAATCTGTGGTGACATGTTAAGTTTAAGATAATATTTAGAGACCAGAAGGAATCATGCTCTCCCTTTACCTCTTTAGAATGGCCTTCTAAGCCTACTTCACGCAATAAGCAGAGTTGAGTGAAATGAACATGAATGCATCTTTAAATGAATGTTTCGTTCTCGGTTTTAGGATAAAGAATAGGTATTCAAGGTAGAGTTGAACTTCCAACAGACAGATATGATTATTGCCCTACCGGAGGTAATGAAACCAAGCAAAGGATTGTAATTACATACTCTATTGTATAACAAGACATCATAATTTATTCTTGTGTTCTTCAACTTACTTTTGACTTAGTTTAATCAAAGTTCACCCAGAGCTTGAATAAGGACAGGCTCGATCAAACTAAACTCACTCATAGGATAAATTGTCAATCTGGTGGGTGTTGTCGCAAAGCCTTTCGAACAATCATATGAAGACTCGAGTGTTTAGCCAATTATCATTCGTCCATCATGTAATTTTGCAGAACAAAAAACAAACATTATGTAGAAAAAAAGTCCTCATCACAAACGAATACGTTTACTGGGTCAAATGAGTGCAAGATAAGTGTAACACAAAGTCCACAAACAAAGACAACAAGTTAAAAATAATGTATATCCTATAATCTTTTTCACCAGTGCAGTCTTTCCGGAGGTAGCCTCACGCTTGATAATTATCAAAACTAGTGTGTGCTTTTTTGGTTATTCAGTTAACTATGGCTTTCATCCAGCTTTTTACAATGAAGTTTCCTTGCTAAAGTCATTTGACTGTCCAGATCTGAAACTTATTGAGCAATCTTTTAAAACAAGGATCATAGAACTCTGTTTTGATGAAAAGGAATCAAGACTATCAAGTGAAAAAGGATCATAATTCTACTAAGAACTAGAAACCATGAACTTGACATGAGTCTATAACACCAGAGAGTGATCAAAAAATGGAAGATTTTTTTTTTGTCGATGTGTTGAAAAAATAGGTGTTCACAAAATTACAAAGAAATGAAAAGTAATTGATGTTTAGGCAGATGTCATTGCATGTCAAGAGAAGGAGCAAATAAGAGCGCACTAGTTCTAGTTTAGTAAGCCACAGCTACATAAAAGCACTGCAATATTTTTATTGTCTCGCAATTTCAACTTGTCAAGGCACATATATAAAGTAGCAATGATACGATCAACGCAGAGTCGAGTAATGTAGTGGTCCATTAGGTTCCAACAATACTCCTTAAGAGTCTTCTCCTAAATAAGCGGGGAAGCGTACCTTTAAGATACCATTTCTTGTGCGAAGACAATGTTCGTAAACAGCCTAGCGTAAATCATACTTACTTTACATGATTAAAACAAATCAAAAGGGAAACAGTGGTAAAAAAAGAAATGTTTATACCATAAAGCGATGAAGAAAAAATTGTCGAATTGAACGAGATTAAGTTCGTCCGTGGCTTCCGACGTCGTGCATTATGATCAGACAAACGTCTCCTGCAGCTTCTCTTTTTCTGATCAAACTCAGACAACTCATGGAACCTTGAACAAATCAAACAATGAGATGAGAAATCACTGCAGCATAATGATTGGGGTAATATGTATAACAATTCAAGGGACTTTTATTCTGTTAGAAAAGGACGCTCAAAGTCGTTTAGTCTCAAGTAACCTGCTGCATTGCTGACAAAACCTGCGCTCCTGACCACCGACGATAACCTTGGGCCATTTAGAATGCATCTCGCAGACCCTGTGCTTCCGGTGATAGTCCTTGGCTCCACTGAGGTCAATGTTGCAACCCTCAACTTGGCAGCACGTACTCTGTGCACTCTGATGTGACACTCTCGACTTCTTAAGCACAGCAGTCGGTACCGACGCAGAATCCAACGACGACGACAAAGGGTGGTTCTTTGAGTTACTCTCAGCTGAAACATCCTCAAAGTAGGTTCTCTTACCGAGCTTTAGCCCTATCTGTGATTCCTCCAACCCGGCCGCGGCCGCCGGAAGCAGGGAAGAACCAGATTCCTGCAAAAACTTGTTCTTCTCATGAGTCTTCGGGTTTGCATCAGCCTCTGGTTCCTTTCCTGCTTTCGATAAGGAATCAAAGGAAGCAGAGATGGTGCTCTTGGATGAGGAACCGTTCCCCAATTCCGAGCCAGAGGAAGCACCGCCGCCGAACAGCTTACAGTTCCCTCCGAACGGCGCGTGGTTGTCCCAATCCCACAGCAAGGAAGCGTTCGCATTCCAATCCATCATCCGAGCAGAGAGATTGCATGCACTATCGACCAACGGAGACCGAAATAAAGTATCAAAGCCAGAGGGGGAAAAAAGATGAGCTTTTTCATGTACCATCACCCAAAAAAATTCTGAAAAGATCAGATCTTTAACGTACTGTTTCCCCCAAAAAAAATCAAAAATTTCATGTACTATTACCCAAAAGTAATCAAGAACAAGAGATTTGATGTACTGTTCGCCCCAGAATCAAGATTTCATGTACGGTTGCTCCGTAGGGTTACCAGGGATCAAGATCTCATGGGCGTCAAGCAGCATGGACAGGAATCAAGATCTGAAAACCTAGGGAAAGCAGTCGGAGTACCTGTAATGTTGCCGCCGACCAAACCCCAAAGTCAAAGAGGCAAGGAGAAGAGGTCTCCAGCGACTTCAATCCATGGTGGGGAGTAAACTATTCAAGCAGGTACAGTGACAGGCTCAAGAATACTCCCCCACCCCACCCCGCCACCCCACCCCCGCCCCTCGCAGCACCCACACCCTCCCTCCTACTCATCCATCTCCTTGTCCACGGCAGGAGCCAGCAATCAAACAAGCGGGCTGTTGCTATCCATTCAATGACAAGTGGGCTGTTGCCATCTCTCAATTACCTCTTTCTTTATGTCCCTGTTATCTCTGCACAGTAGCACTGTGCACGACAGTAATCATCAACCTTTGTCACCTCCATCTCTCATCCTTACAAGAAAGGTTTTTACTGTTTTACTACACTGGATCAGTCCGCAGACAGGGAGAGCATCAGAGACCAGGTGAATTGGAAGATAGTTTACTGAATCTAATCAAAGCTTAGTAAAAAGGTGAAATGCCACAGTGATCTCTGGGTGGGGATGACCACATGCATTCCTGACACAAACAGCAGCAAAGCTTAATGGATTGATTGCTCTGTTGCATACCTCTCAGGGCACTCGTCCAGAAAAATAAGCCCCGAGTCGTTTGGAATTTGCATCTTCACTCTCTCCGTCTGCTCCATTTCACCATCTTTCACTCTCCTCATTTTGAGAGAATGTCATACTGTACATGGATGAAAAGAATTTGGTTCATGAGACAAGGATACTTACAAGTATGGATTTTCTTGGAAGAATTGGGAGCTTTTGGCAGCAACATGATCAAAGTTACTATCACTTTGATTATGGTAGTATCAGCTCATTTCAGAGCAGTTCCTAAACCTGCACCAGATAGCATCAAACATATTCATCCAAACTTCACCAAAATACTGGATGACATGTTCAGATTAAGAATTGCAGTCCCTGTATCAAGTTATATTTTTTTTTGAGATTTAGAAAGAAAATATTTACAGTGGCTATCTTGGATTTGTCTCACTACATCAAATACTATTATGTTGCTAGCAACCATTCAAGTCCAAAATGGACATTGTTTGATTAGTAGATGTTGAAGAACAGGGCTCTGAGAGAGTAGCATTACAGATAGAAAGTTCAGTGCAACAGATGAGCTTGGGTCTTCATCACCTACCTTTCTCCTAAGAAGGAAGCACACAAGAAGAGGGCATTTGTGATCATTACAACAGTATGTCCAAATCTTGTATGGAAATTAGCCATCCATGGAACAGAACTTATAGTCTTGAATTCACAGTTGAAATAGGAGGATCCTTGGCCATGGAGAGTGTGATGATGATGATGATGAACAACAATGAGAGATGATGATACAGACAAGAACAAGCCACTGAAGCAAAGAAGCTTTTGAGCAAACATTGTGGAAAGGAGACTTCTCTGTTGCACTCTTTAACCTTTTTTGCTTTCCTTTTCACCAAAAAGTTCTCCTTGAGGTTACCTACCCCACCCTAATACAGCTGAACCATGCACTGTTTGAGCTGACCAGCTTTGTATTTTACTATCAAAACAATATATGAAAAAATGTATCAAATACAAAAAAGAGAGATGATAATGATTGTTGTCCATTTCTTAGTATTTTAGTAGCCATTTCAATGGAAATAAAGGCTAAATTACTACTGTAATCAAGTTTATCATTAATTTAGCATATAAGATGAGGGTAAATTACAAATTCTGAATTGTGATGATAACTGGCTTCATTTGAGACTAATATTTTAACCACTAAAACATCAATGTGGTCGATAAGTACAAGTTTTTTTTGTTAATTGTTATAGATTGTTATCACAGTATGCACTGTGATTATCTGACAGTCATTTAAATCCAGGAACTGAGCTGATCTCTTGAACATACTGAATCAAGAGCAGACTGAAGCTTCCAGGTCACAGCATCAGCATTGTGACTAACCATTTTATGAGAATCTATATATTGATCTTTGGCATTGTCAAAGATTAAGAAGGAATTGTTTTGAGGGAAAATGTTGCCTTGAAATTTAAGATAATAGAAAGAAACTACTGTTTTTTTTAAGGTGAAAATGGCATTTAAATATAATTAAAAAAGAGAAAAATAAACACCATTATCTCCTTTTGATGTCAATTTGCAGATTTCTAGGGACCTATCTCCCCACTTTTCTAGTATTCAGTCAATCTCTCTGTTCAATTATTTCAACACAATCCTGAAAAGAGATTAGATACAGAAGCACAGGACCCACTCTTTGGCAAAGATCACTGTTTAGCTTGACCATGTCATCCCTGAAACTTTTATCTTGGACTCCCACAAATCTACTTCGTGGGACTCTTATGTGAAACCCACCATATCAAATCATGACCCTCAAAAAGTTTTTGGGATGATTTTGTCCAACTAAACAACAAAACTCCAAGTCCATATTTGACACCTTTTCTTTGGTGAGAGAAGCATTGGGAACAAAGTAAATGTCTAAGGAGAGAACTGTTTCCCTATCCTCAGCCCTGCCAGTGGTAATAAAGGACCATTGACCTTCACTGGTTTGGCTTAAGATGATATGATGTGCTTCAGTTGGTGTTTGATGTGGTTAATTGGATTCATTTCTTTGAATTTTTTTTTTGTGTGTTTGAGTAATTATTGGATTCACCTGGGAAGTGAATAAAAAAAAAAAATCATTTTTTCACTTTACAAAACAGTAACCTAAATTGTCATTTTCTAGCTGTATGGTTTATATCAATATCACCAACATAAATGCAATTTTGTTGCTCATAGGATGGATCTTCAGTCACAGGAAAAAGAAGACAAAAGAGGAAACTGTGAAGCTACCTCTCTGCATGTGAGGTTTCAATATCAGAATCACACATACTGGTGATAGGGATCATCCAAAAGGAAAGTTTTATGGCCAAAAAGTTTCAGACCCAGAAAACAGCTGTGGTTCCTCACCAGTGGGAAGAGATGCAACTTGAACATGATCACTACAGAAGCATGAAAGCTTTGATCTTAAATGTTGAGGAGACTTGTCTGCTTCTTCTGGCCACTCATGATGCATGGGACAGAAAGCAAAGGATCACTGTTGAAAAGCTTCATCTTTGAGAGGCAGTTGTCAGTGAAGAAGACTGGATTCACTCTTCATCACACATGGATAGTGGGTCCTAAGCTCTGCTATGATTGGCATTCATAAATGTTGCACATGTCTCATTTTAATGTTAACATTGATATATTCTGATCCTGGAGTTATCCAAGAGCATGTTGTTTTGTAGAACAAAATGCAAAAGCCAATGTAAGTTTGCAGAATGTGATTTTGATTCATGACTTTAAAGTAATCTCAATAAGGGGAAGAAGATTAAGTATACCTAATGTTAGTGCCAACATCAAAAGCCTTAATGATTGATGTCAGGGTTTATGAAATAGGATCTTTGTGTTTATAGGAGGATTATGGAAACCATAATGCAGATGTAGACTTACTAGATCAGACTCGATAAATCTAATCAGAAACAAATCGGATAAAATTCATATATTGCTATGCAAAGAAAAAAAGAAACTAAAGTTCAAAGCTTAATTCTTAGTCGATGATCTACAGAAGATTTCCTCTTGCGGATCCCATGATAATAAGATACAATGAAGTTAGCATGTCTACACTAAATCAGAGGCTGATTACTGCTGCTTATAACAGTAATAAGAAAACAACAACCATCATTATCCATGTCTGCGATTTCAGTAATAATAAGAGATAATATTCAAAATGTGTTCATAAAATTGGTGATGCAACTTTGCAATAGTTTTATGTCTTAGAACTGTAATGGATCATAATGAATTGACGATCATTATCTTTTTAATCAATGAGATCCTTCAAAATCACCAACAAGAAACACGGTATAAGTTCATTGGTAACTAATTATCTCAGTGAAACGATCTTATACACAAATTTAGTCTAGAGATTAGCAGAAAACGGTAGAAGATAAATTATCTGAATGAAGAACATGGAGTTGTGTGACTTGGTTAAAGATTATTCTCCAAACATGATCGAAGGCAGTTTTCTACAAATCCTTATTCTTCTGACCTCAGAAAACCTTGAATGCTTCATCATAAATGCAGACTCAAGTTAAATTGGAAGGACCTAAGTGAAGTTTAAGGATTGCATGAATTGGAAATAAAGATACACATAAATTGATCAGATCGGGTTTGAGTTTAAGGAAATGAATAAAGTTTCCTCCTCTGAGCACATCAGGAGAGATTTCAGTCTCTCTTTCAACTTTGTGGAGCAAAAGAACAACAAAACTCATGGTGACAGGAGATGGATCCATTAGAACACAATAGAAAAATCAAAGCCGATGGAAATTTGCAGTGCTATGATCAACCATGGTTACAATTAAATAAAAACAGATAATTATTATCTGATCTATCAAATGTAGTCTAGTCGGCTAGAACAGCCTTTACGGGAAAAAAGACTACCTCTATATTGTTTCTACCAAAGAATACTTTGCTCATACTTTGATTAACACTCATTCTAGAGAGATCAAATCATCATGCACTAAAGTTTTGCCTAATACATGCATTAGTGCTTCCTTAGCAAAAGCAAAAAGTGTATTATAATGTAAATGAATACTCCTGTCACTAGAACATAATTACAACTACGATTCAGGAATGGCAATATAGCAGTACATATTTCACGCTAATGCCAGTGTAAATGGAAGAACCATATACCAAAACAAATTAAGGCTGAGTTCCATCTGTGTTCGTGTTTTCCATGATGTTCCAGAACCAACATCAATCATGATGTTGAATTTACAGGTTGTAGTCGACGGATCCTTCTCGGTGATGGTCGCCAAGACTGAGAATCCACAGGCCCTGTCATCCTGGCCATTCTTCTGGTAGTAGCTGTTGAATGCATATGAAATGTTTCCTCGCACATCAAGATCCCCGCATGATGTCTTATATCCAAGGCTTGTGCAATCTGCTTTTCCACATGCATAGCTCACACTTGGCGCAATCTCAGAATCATCAAGATTAGCTGAAGGCTTCAGCACACACCATTTCCTGTCCAAATATTTGATATCTTTTGCTCTAATTAGTGTACTAGAATTTGATGCCGTGCGGAGATTTAGCTGATATTTTGGACTGCCATCGTAGGCAAAAATACCCCAATGCCTCTCAAAATTACCTGGCTGGACACTCTTTTCATCTTCGTCGATCAAACTAAACAGATAGGCATCGATAGGTCCAGGTCTCAGTGGTGTGCCATTGCTATTTGAAATATGGTTCATGAAACCCTGATTGAATCGTTGAGCAAACAGCGGATTTGCATTTATGTCTCCATCGGTGGGCCAACCGATCTCACCAACAATGATAGATACATTCCCGAAGCCATTCTTCTGCAGTGCCGCTATGAGAGTATCATGGTTAGCATCAAACACATTACTGTACGTAATTGTGCCATCAACTATAGGGGTCGGAGAACCTTCAAAGAATGCATAGTCCACAGGAAAATTGGGATCATTGTAGAGACTGATAAAGGGGTAAATATTGACCGTAAAGGGAGCACCATTGTCATTAAGGAATTTGACGATAGAAAGCATGAGATCATGGATATCCGTGCGGAAATCTCCACCAGAAGGTTTATCGCTTGATGACCCATAGACATCAGCATTGAGAGGGACTGTGACTTTGACCTGGTTGCTCAATCCAGCTGCGATAAGAGCTGCTTGGATATTTTGAAGTGCTGGGTATGTAGATCGGAGAAAAGTCCCATTGTATGTCTCTAAGAAAGGCTCATTACCAACAGCCACGTACCTGTCGATAAGCATGAGATAGTGCTTAACAAGGCGAAAGAAATATCATAAAGCTTAAAAGAAACAATAATCGATCATTGCAGGCTGCATATCTTTAGCTGTCATACAGGAGTGGTTAGCATATATTGATCAGAACCCGTGATAGGTATCCGAAGGCTTCAGCTGTTTTAGGACTAACTATGCTTAACACTTATCATTTGCAAATATCCACTTTTGTCAAAACAAAGCCACTAAGAGAGTTCTCCTAGTTTTGTATGACAAGAAACATATAAGGAAAGGTCTTTCAAATATGTTTTGAGTCATTTCAATTTCTGTCATTGTATCAAGAAAGTTCACATCATTTTCTGTCATTGTATCAATATGTTTTGAGAAATTTGTGTACAGAATCATGAGTGTCATACAAGCACTCATGACCACAGTCAAAATTAATACTTGCCATGAATTGATAAAAGTTACTCCAAGTACCTGTAAGCACAGTCAATTTACTTACTGGGAGCTCTTAATTTTGAGAGAGAATCGAATCTTAGTTTCTTTAAGCTGCCTCATATGGCATTGGAATTGAGCTTGTTATTCAACTCAAGCAATGGCATCTTAACTTTGAATGCTAAACCAAATACAGTAACTGTTCTACAAAGAGATCACTGCTATTATCTAAATAGATTAGTTGTCATTTCCGAATCTGCAAACAGTTTCAAACCTGAAAACAAGGATCATTTGTAATAATGTTAGGTAACAGAGAGGACGAAGAACACATAAAGAGGGTCCAAGGAAAACAAAATATTCCTTGCATCTTCAGGTACTGTATCCACAGCAAGTTCATGTTTGATACATGGAATTGTTCTTCATGTTATTTTTATTCCATTATTCACAACCAAATTGGGTGAATTTGGATCCTATAAGATGATCACCATCTTAAAAGTGCTGAATCAATCATTTGAATCACTTGATCCTTATACTGCAGATAAAGACTGCATTCTTCCTTCAGTTTCAACAACATAAAAGAACTGCATAATCAAATAGATATAAGAAATTGAACCTGATATCAACTCCATTGTTGATATATTTCGAGACATTCTTCGACACCCATCTCCCCGCCGTCTTCTCGTCGGCCGCAAGGCCAGCCAGCATGTCGTTGGGAATCCCCACCATCACCTGAATCCCGGTCTTGGCAAGGGCACTCAGAGTCCTATCCTCTGCATCAAACAGCTTCACCTTCTGGATTCCATTGTCCTTGAGCATCTGAACCACCGTGCGCGGCGGCAGCGGGTGGCTCGCCTGTGTTCCCCAGTTGGCACCAATCCCAGACACACCCCCCACCAAACAAAGCCATGACACCACCTTCAGGAGCTCAGATGACCTCCGCATCTCAAACTGCTGATGCATCATCCCCCTACTATTGCAACCAACTCTGAGCTCGAATTAAGCTTAAGAAGTATTATTGGATTAAAGCAGAGCTCAAAGGTGCAAACCCCCTCAAGAAGCAAAGCACACAAGCAACCGAGGCTCATAATTCTGCTGCAAAAGAAGATGAAGGATTGAGGAATTCAACTTTAGACAGGTCAGAACTCATCTGCTGCACTGCACCAACTTTAGAAACCTAAAAGATAGCAGGTGGGGAAGAAGCGTGGTTTTCTATCACAAAGAGATGACGGTGCGAAAAGGAAGAGTGGCTTCTGGGAGAAGAGGAAGCCAAGAATCTTGTCGTGGAGTGAGAGCAGAGATCACGTATCTGACAGCAAACCAAATGCTCTACGTGGTGGCCAATATAAAAGATCATATTGCGAACGTAAAGGCGGCACATCGGTTCGTCTTTCTCTTCTCGTTAGGAAAGAAGAGAGGGCGGATTTGTCGGAGTTGGCTTGAGAGTGTTCTGGTGATGCTTACACCGACAACACCATGGTCAAAAGGTCGAAAGCACATTCCACTTGGGCTTCCACAGGCTTCCATTGCGACCCAGATCTCATCTCTAGAACTTCCGTACGTGTTACAGAGCAAAATACATTTCAGGAAGAACTTGCTCATGGATATTGATTTCACCTCTCAAAACATTACTTATAAAAGCTTTTGTTTGAGAAACAGTCACATACACTATAACAGGTCATCTGAGATGACATTTTAGAGAGAGAGAGAGAGAGAGAGAGAGAGAGACAACCAAAAAGAAACTAGAACAGTGTGTTGGGCGCCTGCAAAGAAGCATGTCAAAGAAAGTGCTTTATCAAGGTGTGGAGTCTAAAAGCCTGGGTGCTAATAATGTCATGCTCCAAGGCATTTAATGTTATCACATTTTTGTAACAAGTTGATTTGATTCATCAAGTTGTTCTACAAAACACAAAAAGAGGCCTTCGATCCACCAGACCAAAGTCCCTCATCTCAGACCAAAACAAATTATTCATGTAATTTTACATCCACCATGATCTAGAAAAAAAAAGAGAGAAAAAGTTATTATGAAAAAAGCAGCATATAAGAAAGCATATATAATTCGGCATACAGAGGGCTTTCTCATCGCATGTGTTAGAAAAATACATCAACAGATGAAGGCACAACCCAGAAGAGCATAACCCTCCACCGAAAATTAATTTGCACTATGTCTACAGCAGATATGTCTCCACAACTGTTCTACCAAACTTCTCTTGAACATCCTTGGGAGTTTCGATCTGTTTAGAAAAAAATTGATATAGGCAAATTATGTCACTTAAACCAACAACTGACAGGAATATAGAAAAATCATGGCGAGCATGGTTTGGCGATATCCAACTTACGGCGTTCAGGGCTTTGAAGAGAGCCTTGATAACATTAAGGGGGTTCCTTGATCCAATGATCTGCAAGTAAGAGGAGCATTAGCAAAGACTGGACGTATAGAAACAAAGACGGTGCTAAGGTCTCCTTGATAAATGCTGCACCTTCGACTTGACATTCCTAAAACCAGCCAAGTACAGGACAGTTTCGACAGTTCTGCCTGCTGACATCCCACTTCTCATAGGACCAGGCCAAAGGTATATCTAACAAGTATTTTGAATAAACATGACCCAGGTTAAACACCTCAAAATAATTAAAGAAAAGGAGAGATGGTGAGGTGTTCAGAAATCCATATGCACCTTGCTTTTCTCATACTTGGCTTGGATAGCATGAGCAATTGTGTGTTCTTCATACCGCTCCACGTAATGAAGATTTTGGAAACATTTCTCATATGCCTGCAAAGTGAAAGTGTATTTGTTGGTGCTTTATAAATGAATTTACGATTGTACCCTACTTTTGAAAAATAAAATCTACTGCAGACTGCAACTAATATATTATTCATATACAAATAAGTATAAGTGCTCTTCCTTTTAAGGAGCCTTTTAATGTCAAGAATTGAGGCCTATCTGTTCAGGTGTTCAACATTTATCTGAGTGCCAATACATCATTTGCATATTGTCAGGAAATAACATGATGTTTCCTTTGTAATACTGCATTTGGGTTTTAAAAGGATATAAAGAGTAAGCACGCCTAAAATAGGCATACCCTTTTATGAGAGAGTTTGAGAGAGTTTAAGAGAGTGTAAGAGTGAAATGGATTGAAAAAGAGGAGACGAAAGGATTTAAAAACCATTTAGGATGCCTCCAACGATCAAATTGACCATTTGAAAACTATTATCTATCGGTACCGCACGGTACAACCCCGAATCGCTCGATGTGGGGCCAGAAACTAGATAACGCCCGGTAGCAGGCAGTCCACATGCCAGCCTACTGGCGGATCGGTATGTACCGCCCGTACTCGGCGATACGATACGAAATTAAAAACCATGATTGTAGGTAAGGAGTAAAAAAGAATTATTGGAATTAAATTATAAATTGAGGGCATATACGTCTATTATAAAAGGATAATTTAAAAATATTCAAAGTTCTTAACATGGAGTTGTAAATAACAAGGGGGGTTGCAAATAATAATCTCCTATAATAAACACTTAAGATATGGATATATCAATTCTAGATTTTAGAGCAGTTTGAAAATTTGCTCAGTCAATCCATTTTTAGCATTCCAGCAGCAGATTAGGTTCAAATAGCATCTTCATCAACCTTATCACTGAAGTTGGCATTAAAATTTATGGTGAGAGTCTAATCATAACCGGTCTACCTCAGTTAGTTGATTTCCAGTACAAGACATCATTTTGTGGACAAACAAGCTAACATTTTAACAGAACCAATGAGGCATAGATCATCATCATTAACAGCATTTATGCAAATTTAGAACTGCATGGCCCATGAATTGTTCAACTACATACCCTTTGGATAGCAATATTAGCAGTTGGTCCTCTAGCCTTGGCAAAACCAACAACTCCATGGTAATTCCCAGTGGCTAGCAATGCTGTGTATTTTGCAATTCGCCCTCCCTAAAGTTGAATGACAAAATAACATGAATCTTGAAAAATGACCACATCCAGAGAATGTTAAAGATGAGAAAGTTACTTACCTTTGTAACTTTACATGGCCGATTGACATCAATTACCTTTACATCAAAGCCCTGTAGTTATTTCAAAAAAGTCAATTTAGATTTCAATCAAAAGAAATAAACAGCTCCAAATTAATAGAAGTTACTCAAAGATTGGAAAGTCTAAAAGCAGCATCAAATGACAACCCTAATATGTAATGCAGGCAGCTAGGGCACATGACAACATCATTATATATAAACTAAATGGCTGGGATGCATGGCCCAGGTTCCAGCTCGGAATAGAATAAAGGCCACTTTTCTTTAAGTGTCTTCCCTCCTTTCTTTTTCCCCCTTGATTTCTTACTATAGTACACCAGACAGTAGAGTCAGTAGCTTTCAAGTTCCAAAAGGTATATGCAATTAAATAAGAAAAAGTTTCATGGTTTTTTGCAATTTAGATGATTAGCACAAACAACTATCATACGAGTGACTTCTATAAGAAATCTCCAAGCAGAATGAGAAGCATATATCCTTGTGAATAACATTTAGTAGGGATGCCCTATGTACAAGCCACAAAATTGGCATGAAAATGTGTTGATGCTATCAAAATGACTCAAAAGGGATTTTTTTTAATGCACATATGTGTACATATATGTGTGTGTGAGCGCATGCATATGAAATGTATTATGGTGCAACTGGTGATTAGGGTTCAAGTCATAAACATAGTCTCTTTGCTTGCATGGGAAAGGTTGTGCATATTGACCCTTCTAGACCGACCCTACCTTGATCAATGTGCATTGGGCCTTTTACTAGGATGCAACTAGTCTAAGCTCAATCTATCAGTTTCTGACATGGTATGTGTCCTATCCCTTTAGTCATCATGCCCTCTGTACATGCCAAAATTTGGCATGGCCATATGTTAATGTTACTAGCATGACTCAACATGTACTAAATAGCACGGGAATCCTTGTATTGTTACATGTATATGTGCTAGGTGCAAGTAATTTAAGCTCAACTTATCATTGATAAGCCTGACAAGGCATTTTTAAAGCAATATATAATAGCAAACTCATATTTGCAATCATCTACTATGAACATAAATTTAAGCCTATTGGATCGAGATAAATCTTCTCATGTACTTGAAATCAGAGAGAATATACCTAAAACATTTAGCTTTAAGTGAGATCTGAAAATTTTATATGACTTACTTTTCTGTAGAGAGGTCTTCTTTTTTTCTCTGTCAGAGAATTTCTCTCCTCAACGAGATCTTTAATTTCCTCTTCCAAGACTCTGCTTTTCTTCCCAAAAGTATGATCAAGTTCTGCAAGCTTCTCCTCTAATTTCTTTTCTATGGCATTAAGTTTCTCTATCAGAACATCATCTTGCTCCTTTCTTTCACTGAAATCTTCGTCATCTTCCTCCAGGCTCCCGTGTATCATAGATTTCTCCTTATCAAAACCAGCACTGTCTACTATATCTTCAGGAGAGGCAATTTGCCGATGCTGAATAACTCCAAAATTTGCAGGATTATTTGGGTCATAGGCTTCCTTGCAGTCCATCAGCCTAACAGCTCTATTTAGCTTTTGGAGGAGAATGAATCTTTCTTTTCCAGTAGATTCCTTAAGACGATTCATCAAATCACCAATGACCCTGTATTCCAAAGGAAGTTTCAAATGCCGCTGCTCAAATTTGTCAATTTTTGTCATCCATTTGTGAGCTTCATCAAGAGTTTCTGTCAGAAATAAACAAAAAAAAAAAGCTATCATGAAGCAACCACCACACTGAAATATTAACTAACTCTGTGCGACAAAGAATTTTACATTGAAATTCACTAGAATTTATACATTTCGAAATATATGATAAAATGTATAAAACAGATGCATGATGTAATCAGCTAGATGGTTTAAATATGTATTACAGTTACCATAGACGTTAAATGAATTTAGACCATGATAATATGTAATTCAGTGTTAATTGTGAACAGAAACTTTACTTAGCTATTAGATTAAGGACTCTCTTAAATCCATATCCTGTACACTCTCAAATCGGAATGATTGCAGTTTAAGACTATAAGTAATACGTCAGATCCATATCATAACAGTACCAATAATCTGTACCAACTTTCTTGTAAATAATCATTTTTGCTCCGATATTATTGAGTTGCTTGCTTCTCTCCTGGTTCTCCATCACTATAACAAAGTTGATTCACCTTTTTCATTCTCACTCTGTGCTGAAGACATCCTGTAAGTGTCTAGACCATGCTCACAGTTCATTCTACTAATCGATCTTATATCAGATTTGGTTATTTTTCATTATGATCAGAATTACTTAATCTACTTCATGACAATCTAAAATTCCAAATGAACACCTTGCATTTACCAGATGCTTCCTAAAATTCCTTCTCCTATTGGTCGTAAATTAATACATTCAGCAGAATGAATATTTCACAATGATTTTTACCTGGCATCACTTCATACCCCCACAAATTCAAGAAAGTGCTCTTGACTAGCATGATTTTAATAAGATCTGACAATTTGAAGGAAACATGAAAAAAATGAACTGCACCAAGAAAGAAATGATGAAACTTGCCGTAATATTATCTCCAAGGATCCCTCTCCCCACAATTTATCATTACTAGAAAAAAAACTAAATTTCCACAGCCAAACAAAGGAAGTTTAATGACTAGTTCTCTCCCGACAATGATATGCAAACTTTGCACGGCATACAACTTCTGCTCAAACACAAGTTATCTCTTCACAAGATCAAATCTTTAACCTTGAGCAACACAGATTTAGCATGATCGAACGTCCATTCCAACAAATTTCTTAGCCGTAAGTAATATAGACGATTTTTAACAGGCATTGCAAATATCATTGAAGTAACCAGATTCAAGAAAGCCCGAGAAGTACCGGCCTCGGCGAAGTTCTTGAGCAGCTCCGCGTGCCGCTTGCACTTCTTCTCGAACTCATCCAGCCGCTTCTTCACCTCATCGGGCGAGAACCTCTCGTCGTCATCGCTCTCGGAGTCGGTGGGTACCCAGAACCGATCGGTGCCATCCAGGTCCTTCGCCTTCTTCTTCTCCAGTTTCTCGATGAGCGGGGTGACCCCCATGTAGTCCTCCTCGTCCTCGTCCTCGCCGTCTAGGGCGACCCCGGCCTTCCGCCTCTCCTCCCTAGCCATCTGCTTCTCCCGCTCCACCGCGGCCAAGAGCTCCTGCACCACGCGGTCCCCCATCACGGGGTTGGTGGAGAATGGGCGGACGGATCGGAAAGCGAAGGGCGTCGTGTGAATGGGGAAGGGCGGAGGGGTCGAAAAGGGAGGGAGGAGGTGGATCCGGGGGATCCGATGGGACGGGCAGAAGGAGAGGAGTCGCGACCATGAAGTCTTGAGCTTCGTGGTGATTGCCGCCATGGATGGGGGACGAGAGCCAGAACGAGAGAGAGAGAGAGGGTTTCGGGAAGACACAGGGGTTTTGTGTTTTGTTAATTTTTATGTGATATAAGCGAAAAAACTATGACCTTTGGATCTTTGATGGACGGTCAGGACATGATGCAATCGATTGTCATATCATCTTTCACGATCAATTTACGAATAAGGTACGACTTAGATCGCCCATTTGGTGCCTGACACGCAGAGAGGGATGTTATTAGTGTCGTTACCTAAGTAGTGACATAATACAGTATAAAACAGTTCATATGTGGCCCGTCATCTCACGACATAATCCTTTTTATTTTTTTATTTTTTTTCTCGTCGCCAGCAGATTGATCGAGACGGATTTCGATACCATCATTAATCCGACATAAGGATTAGGGTTTGGGTTAGGGTTACGGTTCCGTTGCTTGTGGCGGCCAGCGGGAGGAGAAGGGCGGAGGAGGAGGGAGGGCGGGGGGAGCGACCGATCGACTGACCGACCATGACGGGGAAGGCGAAGCCGAAGAAACACACGGCGAAGGAGATCGCGGCGAAGATCGACGCGGCGACGACGAACCGAGGGGGCGGCAGGGCGGGGGCGGCGGAGCGGTCGGGCCAGGACAAGGGCGGCCACGCCAAGCTGGAGTGCCCCCACTGCAAGACCACCGTCCCCGACCTTAAGTCCATGCAGATACACCACGACGCCCGCCACCCCAAGATTCCCTTCGACGAGTCCAAGCTCGTCAACCTCCACACCAGCCACGCACCTGAGACCTCCAAGCCCCGCCCCGGCGTCCGCGGCAGCTTCAAGAAGTAGCGCCCTCTATCGCCTCCCCTCATTGGTAATCCTACTACTAGCATGTTCCTCAGTTCGCCCTTGCCTGCTGCTCCTACTTATATTAGTATCATCGTCATCGTTGTCGATGTGCTTCTTGTACCTCGACCTTTGTGCACGATCGATCGTCATGTCGTCCTTTGTGTAGTATGGCAAGCAGGTATATGTTTGTGTGGTGGAGAGACGTGAATAAGTTGTTATGATCAGACCCTGTTATATGGTATTCCTACTATTATCATCTTTCTTAACTCACGCGTCGCCTCTCTTTCTAATTTTTCTATAGCTTCTCCAGGATAATTGCGTTCTCGATTACTTGTTGGAGTTTGCTGTTTTTGCTCTGATGTGTGGAAACTTTAGTTAATATTGGAAATAGCTGTAGTCGTTGCCTTTTGAGGTGTTTAGATTGCATGATTGTGATTGATGCATGTCAAGATAGTTGTTTCCAGATCTAGCTAAACTGAATAGAAATTCCTGTTTGTTTGTTGAATTATGCTTGGAAGTATGAGGAAAATTACGTATCAATTTTTTGCTATGAAGTATCGATAGAGATTTGAAGGATCTCTGATGACAGGCCCAGTTTTGTGGAAATGATTCTGTAATTAGATTTAGCATAGAAAGAGGTAAATATTGTAGTAGTGGCTTACTGAGGCCAAAATTGGTACTTGGAGTGCTGTCACAGTTCTGTAGGTCTAGTTGCTAATGTTCGTGGGTTAGCTCATAAGGCCATATTTTGAAAAAAGAAAAAAGAAGGCTTTTTTTATGAAGATATAGACTTTAGTATATAATTTCTGATTTTTGAAGTACTTAAGCATGGTCAAGGGTTTAGCTACTAATAAGTCCCATATCTTTGCCTGCTCATCGTGCATACTGTTTCTTTTCACAAACTAAAAGGGAGGAGGTAGCCAGTAGGATTTTTAGTGGAGATGGCTTGGGCACAACATGGTATCACACTTATCAAAGACATCAGGTTTTAAGAATATTTGATAGAGGATGTCCAAATACAGTGACAACGAGAGTGTAATTGGAAGAATGCACCATTTTTCAGTAAATTTAGTATACTATTAACTTAGAGCTGTTGTTATATATGTTGCTTCTGTATGCTGAGGTGCCTTTGAGATTTTGGAATGAGTTGTGTTTTGCAATCATAACGTTCACAATCTTGCTGATATTACAAAAGTATTTTTGGTAGTAAGGAATTCAAGGTTATGCAAACGTAGGTACAAGATCTCTGTCTTAGTTATATAGCCCTTAGCAAGTGACACTTGTGATTCTAGGAACAGGGGAAATTGGGAAATATTTGAAGTAGTTACTTAAATGACAATAAAAGAAAAGGGACCAAAAAAGAAAATCTTTGCACGTTATGGTTATGGTTTAGAACAAATCATAGCCCTGGTTCAGATGTCAGGACTATAGCTTGTTGGTTCTTGTATAAGTGCCGAACTGTGGTCGTTGATGGGACATGCAAAATGGTTATCTTGATATTGATAAACAAGGAAAACGTATATGTGCCAAAGTTCTTATGATGTCTCCCAACGATTGTTTTTCTTTACATCATAGTTATGGCAGCCCTCCAGAGTGCCTTTTGTTAGCTTGCATCTGCTTTTACTGCTTCACCACTGCATTATCCAATGTTTAGGCTTTGCAGTTGATCCCTAAGCTGCCTGGCTGCACTAACTTCTGTGGTTGAATATGTTGTTTTGGTGTTTCTTTCTTTTTCTTATTATTATTGGGTTATCATATGCTGTACATATGGGATATTTGTCATTTGTTGCTCTCTTACAACTTAAGATTTTTGAATTATCATTCGTTTTTTATATATAAAAAATTCTTAATTGAGTGCAAATGGTGAATCTTATACTTGTATAACTTGTTGATATAAACATGAACAGCATTTTTGTTTGTTTTTAATCATTTTCTTAATTTTGTACTTTTTATTCTTTATTTAATACTCCAGATGTGAACTTAATAAGAAGTTATTATTCGTTACATACGTTGAAAAGGATGAACTATAGCTATTAACACTAATTTCTCTTAATAATTTAGAGGCTGAATCTAGATAAACCATGCGAAGTTGTGAGCTACATATTAAGGATGTAGGTCTTACATGCTAAGACATGTGCTGGCATGGTATGTGCTATGTTGTTTCCCGATGGTGGCATGTGCCATTGATGGATTATATGAGTGCTGGTGCATCTCATGCATCAGCATGCCATAACAATGGCCGGTGCAATAGCATGCTTGATGCATACACCTCATGCTCATAAGATTATTAAATTTGCATGTTGGCAACCTTAGTACTATTCTTTGCTAGTAATTGAATGACACGATATTGGCTTTCAACTGGCACACCGATTCATTGCTTTTATTATAAGTTCAAAGGGGAAAGAACCAAGAGATTGGTTATATTTTATTGTGCAAGATACTGATAAAACGTTTCTACTAGTTTGGCTTCATTTTGAAGGTCAATTGCATCTAAGTTTCAGACTATGAGATGGAATCTGCGGATTGCTACCTATTAGTGTATTTGAGAGTAGTGATCCTTATCACAAACAGGTAAATGGAAGTTACAATCTTTTTGTTTTTCTTTTGCAAGCTTTACACTTGGAATCTTCTCTTGCTATGATGTCAAAGAGGTTGGAATTGTGCTGCTTTTTGGAAAAGGTACTTAGAAATGAGTTATGGCACTAAATGCATGGAGTATCTGTGTTTCCCTTTGACAGGAACGGTTGGTCTGTGATCGAATCTTTTGTTAGATTAAGCATTCCTATATGTACATTCTGTGTGATAATTCTGCTAAATATCCTTGAGTTGACTGGTCATTATGTCAAGACAAAACTTGATGAGCCCTAAGGAGATTCTGACATGCTCATAGGGTTACTTGAGGGATGGGAACAAAAAAAAAACCTTTTTGGGTTTTTATTAACGAGATGTTTGGAAGTTATTCTTATATGGATCTAACTACGCTTAAAAGCAAGTTGTTTAATATACTGGAGCTTCTCGGACATTTTTGTCTTAGATTACAGTGCGCTTTTGGACAGTTCTCCTATTCATAGTATGATTTATATTTCAAAGTCTAGGCTAACAGGGAGCTTTGACTTGAGCTTCTCGGACATTTTTGTCTTAGATTACAGTGCGCTTTTGGACAGTTCTCCTATTCATAGTATGATTTATATTTCAAAGTCTAGGCTAACAGGGAGCTTTGACTTGAGTTCTTGTTATGTGACTTAAACATAGTGATGATGGTTTACTTGTTCAATTAGGCATGTATTAATTTCTAACAATTTGCTTATTGAGTCCAGTCTACATATCATGTGCTGATGCATGAGTGCTAATGATACAACATAGGCTTACATAAGCATGTAATATTATGCAACCTAAATAGTTTCTTTCTATCTGAATGTAATTATGTGTCTGGAGCATCTGACAAGCAAATGCTGATCATGTGGGAGAAAGAGAATTTTGGTGGAAGACAGCCATCACCAAATTGCAAAAATGGTAGTAGTAAATGAAACATTTTAAGACAGCAGCAGTAGGTGCTAGATAGCATTCCCAGTATAATCTTAAAGAGAAAATAAACCAGTTATTCCTCATCTTTGTTCTTCATTTGATGCAATCCCTAATTGGTCTTCTTTTAATTAGAACATGAAGCTGCTTCATCCAGGTTAATTTCATCTCTTCAAGAAGCCTGAAACCACAGTAGGCAATATATATCAAGCTGTTTTTGTTATTATCAAAATGTTTCTATATACATGTCAAGTTTACCAACTTCCTAGAGTGGCACAGTGTCTATAACAAGATATGTTGAAGTGACTTTACCTTTGTCTTTGTTGTTGTCAGCACTTTGTGTTCCATTAAAAATGTCCTGTTGGTAATGTTTTCCTTTGGTTTGACAGGTAACACAGCATGTTAGGCATTCATAAACCTCAACCAAAGAGAGTTCTCACAAAGTTACCTCCCCAAAAGCAAACCGAAATAATCAGATCATCAACTAGATTCAAATAGCATGGACTAAAATTTAGGTAAGTGGGTGAAAGGGATGAACTAACACAATTAAGTGATTCAAAGTTGCTGTCAAATGTGTTGACATGCAAGTCTTCTTCTTTGCAGATGATTTATCATAGGCATAAGTACAATTGTTTAGTTACATAACTGGAACATACCCTTCCTGACCATGCACTAAGCATGAAGCATGTAATACCTTTGCAAACAAGCATATTGCAATTTCTTACCTGCATGCATGCCTTGCATATATCACCATGGTTGTCCTAAACATATGATAATAAATTTACTATAGCTTATTTCATGGTTGTCCTAAACATATGATAGTAAACAAGTTAAATGCAAAAAGAACATTGGGCTAGACTTTGATCAATTATTCCCTTTGAAGTGCTGATGGTTCATTAACATTCTCCAAGTTCATGTAGCACCAAATTCTCTTATTTCAAAAATTACTGCCCATTGTTTGATTTCCTTTCTGTGGCCAGCTCCAACACCACTGGTGCTTACTTCATGAGTTCATAGTTCTGACCCACAAGAAAGACAACCTGGACAGTAGGCAGAATAGATGGATCAGAGAAGACCATTTATCTGCATGAAATAAGAAGCTGATGCTTCATTGATGACCTACACTGTCTCCATAGGTCACTGTTAAGAATCCATCTGACATCTAATCGGAGGATAACAATCAAACCCATAGTAGCCAATGCCCTTACTGCATTTGTTGTTTATTATGTCTATTATATGATTTGTATCTGAACATGGTGGATGTTTGCAAGACAGCTTACTGTTTCTGCATGATATTGCGTGCATTGTTTGGATAAGCATTAGATGATTCAACCAAATGCATAATCATCAAGGGTATGTTCTAATTATTTAATTATTATTAATATTTATTTCACATTAAATAAAAAATTAAAGTGAGAAACTATTGAAATTATATTTATCTTAAAGTTTAAATATTCCTTTTCAACAAGTGCTATATATATTTTAGGTGAGTCCAAAAATTATAGCTAAAGAAAAGTACCAAAAAAATATGTAAAAAAACTCATATAGGTGACTTGATTATTGAAAAAGACTCAAACAGTATTTAGCTATTGTTTCGAAAGCATACTAGAGAGAGAGAGAGAGAGAGACAACAAACCATATTGTTACCCTTGTTCTAAGGAGCTTAACCTGCATGGAACGATAAACTTGGACGTGGCAGTGGCAGTATCTGTGAGAAAGAAAGAGAGTAACGAGAGGTTGAAGATGGTGGGGGAGGCGAGACGGAGGCTGAATGATACAGAGACGAAGCCAATATATAGAATTAGACTGAGCACCACCACGTGCGAAGAAGAAAGAAGACAAAGGCAGCAGCAGCAGCACGCTGCAATGCGATCGCTAACACGTGTGGTGGTCGGTGCCCTCTTTTGCAGCGGACCCCTCTCTCTCTCTCTCTCTCTCTCTCTGCATTAGACATGTTAGCATCGAGGCATATATATACTCTCCTAAATCTCCTCACGACACATTTATTTTCTACATAGATGACAGCAATTGCACCGCCCAAAGATGGCATCAACTCCTTGACAATAAAAAAGGACTTGCTGCTGTCACGGAAACAATAATCTATGTTCTCCATCACATCTTCCCAAACCTTTTGCTCCCCTTCTCTTGGTTGGGTCTCTCTGCCACCTCAGTTTGTAGCAATCTTACAGTACGTGCTCTTGATAACATGTTTGTAGTTTCTTTCCCACACAAACATGAACACAAAGAAATGGTAACATGATTGATTGGTATGGTAGCCAAACAAGGACTAGCCACAATTTCTATTTCTACAAGCAATAAACTCTACAGAAAAAAAAAGAAGACTCTTGCATTTGATGTCAAAATCAATTTAGGACGGAAGCTGCGACGAACAACTAATAATGATTCATGAGGCAATGAAGCCTCGGCCTAAGGAATCACCGAAAAGCTAGATGAAGTGTCGGCTTTCTTCATAAGGGAGACATTTTCGAGATGAGTTGCATGTTCATGGCATCCACATATGGCTGATTCAGTCTCCTTAAAGCGTGCCCAAGTTACCAAGTATAAGCCGATAACGATGAAAATCCCTCCTACAATGCTGAATCGAACAAAAAAACAGAGAAGTAAAATAATGTGTGAAGTTTTCCAATCAAGTAAAGTCCAAAATGTGTTTTAGCAGGGTATTTTCTCTGCACGTAATAAATAAAAAAAGTGAAAAAAGAAAATAAATACAAAAATGATTTATAAAGGCATTACTACATATGCTACATGTTGAGTGGCACAGTGACAGCATATTTCAGTATAAATGTGTCGGAAAGGCAATGATACAGCAGTAGATGAAGACATCTTCAGCAACCATCGTAAACAGCCACAAAATGAGATACTTTGTGAGAGGCATGTCGATAAATTGAAGAAGATAGGTAGCAAGCAAAATATGCAAGAAGATGGACCGGAGCCATACCTTCCAAGATAAATGGAGCTTCCGAGGAAGATCATTGACAATACACTGGATGATGCTGGTTGAAGAGGATTGTACAGGGATACCATCGAAGGCCCTAGAATTTTGTTGGACCATGTCATTATCCCATAGTTCATCGCAGATGCAACAATTCCCTGAAAAAAGTGGGTCATTTGATCTCTTAACAAGTCATGTTGACAATGTAGTTTGAATGCTTTCCAGTATAATTGGTAGTAACACCATGAAAAGCTGACGCAAATTGTGAAAATTATGATCCCATGTTCAGTGTGCCACATAAAGCGGAAAAAGAAAAAAATCAACATATTCCCATGCAAAAACTGAGGCTTACTGCATATAAGACAGCAATTATCTCCGGTGGTGTCAACAGCCACTCTGTGTAACCATTGGTGGTAAATATTCCAGTCAATACCATCATCAGAGCCCCGAAAGAGTATGAATATGCCGTCAAAGATAAACTGGCAGGATACTTTGTCAGCACTGGAGCCTGAAACAGTCAACAGCAAGCAAGAAAACCCTCATATATAATACAAAAACATATACGATCACAAACAAAAGAGTAGAAATCACTACATTGGCACTTTCAAATATCTTACATGTTCTAAGACTATACATTACTTGATAAGATTGTATTAGAGAAATTTTGCTAATTCTAAAGACGATAAGACAAGTAGTTAGAATCATTAATGAGTTATTCTGTTCGATAAAGCTTCTTATAGTTCCTTTACCGCCCATCTTCCATAAACAAGAAATGCTGAAACATATTGTCTGGATTCCCATAATGAGGATTGTTATGATGCAAATTAAAGTACCTGCATAACAAAATAGGCAGCCATGCAGAAGCAGTTCCCTATCAAGCACAAAACACCGATATGCCACTTCTCAAGTCCAAATCCAGTGAGAAAAGATGCTAACCATCCAGCCGATTCAGATTGAGGTTTCATGGTTCCCACACTATAATAAGATAGGTCAACGATATTGGATCCAACAACAGCTGGACCTCGATAAAGGACCATTAGTATTGCACCAGAAACACAAACAAGCGTCCCCACAACCTTCATACGACCTTCGTTTGCATCCAAGTTTATTGTCTCAACACTGTAATCACATGTAAATGAATATAAAAAAGTATGAACTCAAGTAGATGCTAGGGAAACTTAAAACATAATCAAAAGCAAATTACCCCAGTACTACAGCCAAGATGAATGTAAAGACTGGTATTGAAGGCTGAATAGCTGCTGCATATGTTGGGTTTGTGTAGCTTAGGCCAAGAAGAAATAGAAGCTGGTTTGCAAATATCCTGATAAAAAAAAAATCAAAGCATCTAGTTTTACTTCTAAAACGTGTAAAGGAAGAAGAATCTGAAGTTATTTAGTGAATGATGGAACTTACCCAGTGAAACCAAGAAGAAAAAATGATGTTAAGAGGCGCTGAGTTAGTTGAAGTCTTAGGCTTCTGCAAACAATGGTACCACATTTACTGACCAATCATTCTCATCACATTATCAAACAATAAAAGAACCCATAGGAAAAGAATTCAATCTAAGATGCGATAAATTTCAATAAGAGGAATTAATATGAACCAACGAGAAACAAGAAAAAGTCCAGATGTAGGCATATTACTTTGAAGTTTGAACTTAAGATTTTACTAATGAATCTATGTTTATCAAATACAATCTGACCAAACAAAACAAAGTGGAACATTTCACATTGGCCTCCAATTGGTAGAGTAGAAATCAAGAACAAAATCAATTCACATCAGTGGCCCAAACGTATAAGGTTGAAACCAAGGTTTTAAATCCTGGTTAGATCAGTGTGGTACCAAGATACTGAACAATATCAACTTGTACTATCCGGCATCAGTGTGCAAAATAATGAAAATTTAAATTTGAGCAATACACAGAGAGGTACAGAGTTGCATGATTTGTTGCAATGATTGTACATACTGGTCTGACAGATATTTCATATCATGATTGAAACAAAATGAAGATCTGATAGTGTTCAGTTTAGGTTACCAAATTGAGGATGTTGTATGGAAAAAGATAAACCCACTTGATTTCTTTCTTCCGTTTTCTAAACTCAAACAAAATTCTCCCCCAAATCATTACGCGCATCTTTGTTTTGACTCTAACTTTCTCTTTCCTCAGTTAACGAAAGCCTCTATCGATAGAACCATTGATCCCTCATGTATCTTCTCAAGTAGAAGGTGCCAAAGAAGTGGGCATCCATGAGGAGTTGGAGAATTTTTGTAGCTGACAGTTGTTGGAATTTCTTTTTTCTTTCTTTCCTCAGACTTACTGTCTGCCAATCTTCTTCAGGATTTTTCTCAGCAGAAAATTACTTCGTGAAGCAAGACAAACAACTTAATTCCTATTTCCTTGAATAACATCTTAGTAAGATGTAACACTCCAAAAATGTCAGAATAATTAACGAGTTCACCTTCAATTCTCTTCCAACTATGACAAATGTGAGTTCATCCCTATGTCTAGACCAGAGTTCTGGTTTAGTCATCAGATTGCAACTCAGTTGTTCCAAGTCTTCAAGTAACGATTTGAGGATCTAATAAATAATCCTAATCGCTTACTACGGAATCATAACCTCTTCTTTTTCCCTCCTCTCTCCATAATGAAACCCTTGACTCCAACATCTTCTTTTTTCTCTGGCTTTTTCCATCTCCCTGTCTTGCATCCTAAGGTTGGTCGGTGCATTAATATTTTGCTGGTTTACTCAATCTTTAAGCAACAGAGATCTGGTAGAAAATGATTGCTTTCTTCAAAGAGTTGCTCTCCAAACAAAGAAAGAAACATTTCCCGACCTCCTCATCATGACTCAAATTTCACACTCGTTGCCGCGTTTACTCGATCAACTAATACTCAATTTACCGAACCAGTAAAGTAAAGAAATTAACCACCAAAACAAAACAAAGAGATTTTTTCCCTCAAGAAAAGAGAGACGAGATCAGAAACCTGCGGCACTGGAGGAGGTGAAAGGGTCAAAAAGGGATCTTCTTGCCTCAAAAGAAGAGGGGAAGGATGAGAAACCTGCGGTGTTGGAGGAGGGCGCAGGGGCCGAGGATGGAGATGGCAAGGAGGTCGCGGTAGACGCAGAAGACCACCTCGTTCATGCCGACGTTGAGCACGGACTTGGTCAGGACGTGGTAGCCGCCGTTCGCCATCTGCACCAGCGCCATCCCCAGGTGCGCCCGCAACACCTCGCTCCCCCTCACCACCATCCTCTCTCTCTCTCTCTCTCAATCAATCAATCACAAGGTGAAGAGGCCTGGGGACAAGAAATCGACCGACAAGGGGTTTATGGATCTTCATAGATCGCTACTACATTTGCAGCGGGTGTGGTTGTTGGATTGGGACGGAGACACTTCAGGCGTTGTCGTGAAAGCAAAGCCACGGAGGAGCCAACCGCAGGCATGTCAGATTTATATGACTAGGAAAAGATTTACAGTTAGATTTGGGTGGAAAAAGGAGAAACAATAAGAAAAAGAAAAAAATTCATGAAATTTATTTTTATTTGGGTGATTTTTTAGAAAATATTTATAAAAGATATTAGCATCATCAGTATTATCGATAAAAATATAAAAATAAAAAATAATTTTAATATTCTGATTGATGGTAGTGGACGACGTAGTCGACAATGACACCATTGAGAGCCGCAAGTGATTGTTGTAGATAAGGAGAGCAACAAAAAGATGAGAGCTGCTTTGCATTTGCGATACAATGAGTGATCAATTTCATTATTTTGTATTTGTGTTAACGTTGATATAGTTGTCGAGTAAAAAAAGAACTGTTCAACATTTACATTAACACGAATACAGTTGTTGAGTGACTTTTATCTCTCGTGATCATATTTCTTATCTACAATGATTACTCGTGGCTCATAACGGTGTCATCGTCTATCATCATTGACGTCGTCTTATATCAACAATTAAAATAATTAAATTATTATTTTACTTATTATTTTTATATTTTCATCAATAAAACTAATAATATTATGATAAATAATTTTAGATGTTTACTATAAATATTTTAATATAAAATTTTTTAAATGAAAATATCAGAATATTAAAAAGGGACTAACAAGTAGTTAGCCAGAATATATAATGGATTTATGATGATTTACACTTGCATTCCAATCTTAACTATAAGATACCGAATTGGATCCCGTATCGACACGTGTCACAGCCTTGTTCATCCATCTTTTGCATCAAATACCATTGCCCATTGGATGCCGGATCTCTCCACAGCCATCGACATTCGTCGTGTCCTCGAGGCTTCATCTCGCGGCCGCCGCCGCTGATGAACGCTACGATTTGGTACTCGCCGCCGCCTCCGGTTCGCTTGGTGCAGGTCGGGAACGCCGAGATCAGCCAGCGGACGAGCCAGCCGCTTCCCGCCTTGCACCAACTGAATCGGAGCCGGAAAGCGGCGATCTCCGTGTCCCGCTGGCCCCCGATTGCCGGATCGAGGTTGCCATGGTTTTCTGCGCTCCATCCGAGCATTTCTTCTCCTCGGACCGCGGAAAGTTGAAATCTTTCGAATTGATTGACCTGCGTTGCACTTAGGGTTTGCTCTTTCGACTAATTCTTGTTTCCTATCATCCCCATCCGGTGAAGGCTACTTGATGTTATTCCGGATCTCGGCATTGCACTTTTCTGCGATTGTTCATTCATTTCAACCACTGGAATAACTATTTTGGCGATAACTTCGAACTTTGATAATAGTTGCATCTCCATTTTTTTCTCAAAGGATGAATCTGATTAACGATTACCTATGTCTGAGCGTCAAATTGTTAATCCCAATTTGGTGTGTCTGTTAACTCTGGATATGATAAAAATTGCAATTTTTCTTTGATTACTTTCCTGGCTTGAATGTTTGAGTTGTGTTTAGATGAACATACAGTTGAGATTTTTGAGGCCAGTGAAAATTTTATCTTTGTTTATCTCTTGCAGATTTGCTTCTTATGGTCTTGGAAATTTCATGATATTACTTAAAAATGATGAATTTCCTATATTTCCGAAAAGCATCTAATTCATGTTTAGTGGTTTACTATCTCATGATTGCTACCTAAGATGATGAATACAGTCAAATTAATTTCTGTTTATGGAGTAGAGATGCTGTAGGTTGACATGCATTGAGGTTGAGACAAAGGATGTGAAAATGCCTGTACCAAGTTGGCACATAACAGGAATGGAAGATAGATGAGGGTTTGTGAACCTTTCCCCAAGTAACAAAGTAGTCAATGAAATCTTGTTTATATCCTTGTATATGATGGAGCTAATGTCTGAGACCATTGCTAGATGCAGTCTCTTTTCTTCTTTTGCTCAATTGTCTTGTTCTATATGTCAAGAAGACCTCTGATAACTGTCTCACCTTTCATAAGTGATGATGCTTTTGTTCTTTGCTGACATTTCTGTTATACCTTATCCAAGATTGTAGCTCTTTCTTCTTTTTTTCTCTTTGCTTGTGTACCTAAACACTAAAGTTCAATTAGCAACATCTCGGCACCTGCTAACAACTTAACATTATGCATGAAGAAGGTGGGCACATTTATACAATGCATGCAAATCATTCATGTATGGTTTTGGTACAAATGTTAAGATTCACTTTTAAATGGTTGGTTGTTTTAGCTTTGCAATGTCTTACAAACTCACACTACAGATCTCTCCTTCAAGACCCAAAGATTTTCTGCATTCATCATCAACTCAGGCATACCTCCTCATGCTGTTGGACCATTCAGGAGTCTGCATACATTGCATCTTTGTCAAAGTGATTCAGATCAGACTCTACTTGTCACATATTAATCCTTAATATGTCAGTGTTTCAGATCCAGTGATAAATGTTTTCCCCAAATCATCTGATTTATCTTCATGTTTCAGTCTTCTACTGCTAATGCCATGCAGGATTCAAAGAGCAGAATATGAGGCTTTATTTTACGGCTGCATTTATCTGATTAGCTCATAGTCAACTTCTCCCTTTTCTTCAAATACTATTTACAATTTGCTGGTAAAATGGCATGCAATTTTAGGACATATACTATTTTTTTAATGAGAAGCTAAACTTGAAAATAGGCTGAGTACAGTTTTTTTAGGCCCCTTTTCTTCAATTACCAAGATGTAATATTTAGATTTGCTGCTAACCAACAAAGTAGAACAGATTTAGTTTTGATGGTCATTAAAACCCTAAAATGTGGTCCTCATGGAAAGGAAGGAGTGATAGTAAGTATGATTGACCATTTTAATGCATAATGCCTATGTGACTAAATGAAAGATAGCTATAAGCATAGACAAGACTAGGCATTCCTTGAATTGTGACCCAAATCCCTTATTATCATCAATGATGGATGATTTTGAATGCATTAGGCAGACAAAATTACATTTTTTTTCTTTTGACATGGACATGTTTATCCACAGGAGGTTCTTTTATACTGGACCCTGGATCATATTTATACTAGGGCGATTCTAATATCAAATTTGATCAAAAATTGATCCATCAACTTATCTGAACTGTTGATCTAGACTATTTAGACCAAGTTAATATTTGTCTTCTTGTTCTTTCTGGCCAATTTTTATACATTGTTCAGTTGGTGGAAAACATTGCATGACATGTATAAAGAGCATTGCAGAACCTTCTACTCTGTAGAGATATACATGAAATATTGAAACTTCTATTATGTAGAGATGAACATATCAAATTAGATATTTAAAGTTGCTGCAATAGCCTTTTTTTTTCTTTTCTTTGAAATAGTGGGATAATACAAGTCACTTCCAATCTAGAAACAGAAATTCAATCTTCAATTGTGCTAGAACATCTGATGAACTCAGCATAGCCCTAACAATGGGGGAGGCCAAGATAAATGTGATGCATGTTGTGGTTATTCTCAAGAAATGCTAATCCAATGTGCTGCTACTAACAAACAATACAGAAAAACCAAAGAGATGTCATACACTACTTGAAGAACAGCAAATTTTACACACAAAAAAGCAGGAAAAAATTTCAACAGTGTGGATGTAGATAAATTAGTAATCTATCTTCACTGCTCAAACCAAAAGAGTATATAACAATATGCCAATGTACTAACCATATGCTTTCCATATCTTCATGACATGTTTTCACTAATCAATCATGTACTGAAGATCCTAAAATCATCAGAACATTGATCTGATTTCATAGCAAAAACATACAAGCAAAAAAAGGAGAATTTGGTATAGCATGACTCTTCTTAGACAAAACGAATGTACTATTTGGAATTAACACTGCTACATGCATCTTTATTTGCAGGAAAAGAAAGGAGTACTGATCTGTCTCTCGTATGGACTTCATACATCACTTGAGCTTTTCGTCGGTCGTCTTATCCGTGCCTCCTTCACCGTCTCCTCGGTTTCCCGCGTCGCCTTCCCCTGCTTCTTCTGCTCCTCCTTCAGCGACGGCACGCCCAGCTCCGGAGGAAGCATCGTCGCCCTTCCCCTTCCTCCTCTGCGCCTTCTTCCGCCAGCAGAAACAAAAGCAGCACCTTTTCCGCTGCGGCGAAGGTGACCTTCGTTCCGACGAATCGACCGGGACCGGGGGCGGCGCTTCGTTCTCCAAGGTAAAGGTCTCTGCTTCGCTCCCTTCTGAGGCCGGGATCAGCCCATGGGGCTCCTTGGGGTCGAGCGGAGGTTTGGGCAAGGTCCGGGAGCGGTTCATTTGGAGGGCATCAGGGGTGGCGGTTTTGGGAAGGGAACCCGGGAAGGTTTTGAGTCTGTGTAAGCGGGATTCGGGATCGTCGGAGAGCTGGCAGGAATCAGAGAGGTGGGCGGCGGTCTGCTCGACTGCGCATAGGTCGGGGACCTCCCCGATGACGGCTTTGCCAGAGGCATTGGCGGCAGAGTCGCCGTCGATGTCGGAGAGGTGGGTGGGGGAGGAACCCATCGGATGAGCGAGCAAAGGCAGGAGAGAGGCGACAGTGAAGGGAGTATTTTAAGCTGGTTTTGTTGTGCGAGGGAGAGCGAATGCAGAAGTCGCTTAAATAATAATAATAATAATAATAATAATTCATTAGCAAATTTTATTATCAACGTTATTATAGGTTTCTATATTTTATTAAATGATTTATTTAAGGTCTTAGTTATTTTGATTGAAAACTAGAAAAAAAAAATTGGTATATTTTAAAATAAATGATGACAAATCCTTTTTTTTTTATCTCACTTAGGCTTAAATTTTGATTTTTATATTTTAAAAATATATTGTAGCATTTATATTCATTTATTATGATAGATTGATAATCAAAAGGGGTGATGGATTACTAAGTTACAATGTTTCTGAATGAATCACTGAGATTTACATTGTTTTGATTCAGTGAGTCAACATTTTGTCACTTAGTGTCAACTAGTTCCAATTAGTTTAGATCCTCCCTATCTATTTTTAGGTATTACAAAATAATTGATATGAGAATTTGAATGGTTTTAGATAAAAAAATTTAATATTTCTCACTTAGCATTAATTTTTTTATGTATATGATCATTAATTTTTTATTTTAATTTGTATCATATCTCTAAATAAATTGTTAGATGGAATCCTAATTTACATTATTATTCTTTAAAAACTTATAATGATGCTTAAATTATAGAAGTTTAGGGTAATTTCAGTCTCTATACACCCTAATTTCATCAAAATCCACCATGAAAATGGAATTAATAAGATCAAATCAATATTTAAATTCGGAGTGTATCGATATTTTATTTAATATTCTGATATCATATTTTCTAAATCTTCTAATTTTTTTATATTTTTATAATATATATGTAATTATTACGGGCTACAAATAATCAATCGCAGGCCCAATCAACGGCCCATATTAAAGCAGCTGCTTCAACAATTGACGTCATCCCTCGTCCATACGCAGCGAGCTTTCACGCGACATATAAAAGCCACCCAGTCCTGCGCTCTCTTCCTCGTCGACGGGAACGGAGAGCGAGATCGAATTAGGGTTCGAACAAGACTCGCAGCTTCTACGTGATTCTTCCCCTTCAATCCTCACCCCGATTTCCTTCGGGCATTGTCTCTTCGTTTAATCCGTTTCGTTCTAGGGTTTCCTCCTATTTGATCGGAGCAATCAGGAGGCGTCTTCAATTATGATTATTTCCTCTCCTTTTGCGCTCGCGTCCATCGTTGCGCCCATCTCCGCTCTCGACTATCTCCGCTCCTTCGGCCCCGGGTTGAATCCCTTCGCGCCCTTTGGGTGCTTTTCTCATCGTCGTGGCGACTATCTGAAGCCTTTTATCTTGTTTTCGGGTTGGGTTCTTTGTTGCGTGCTCTCCCGGGACACTTGCGCTGGAAAAAGAAGTGTCATTTGGTCGAGAAGTTGCGGGGTATAGAACTTTGATTTCTTCTTTGTCATCGTGGTCGAATCTTGGGCTGGGTGGAATATGTATCCTGAGAAGCAGCTTAAGGCTCGGAGCTACCTGTCGAGCAGGCGATTTTTCAAGCAGAGGCTGAGGGAGAGGAATGACAGAGGTTGGACCCTGCTTCACATTGGTTCCAGAAAGGGTGACTCGAAAGAGGTTGGTGTTCTTGAATCTTGACTCACCTATCGGACTAATTATAATTGCATTTATAGTTCAAGTTTTCTACAAGATTCTTATTCGTCTAATGCTTCTAGAGGTATTGAGATATCAGGTTGGTATTGTCAGATTTTCTAAATATTTTAATTCAGTTATTTGGAGTGTTAAAAAGATGGCACGCCCAGGATTATGTTAGCGAAAGTTGATGTAAGTGGAAAATTGGGGTTGGATGGATAAAGTAGATGATGGAATTATAAGAGTCAATATATTTAATATTCTGTATATCCTTTCACATAGAGATAAGCAGTCAAGATTCTTTGTTGCATGCTTTCCGGAACAAGCAAGTCTCAAGTTCTAAGTTAAGCTGTACAATTGTTCAAGTAGATTAAGCTTGACTTTGGCACGATCTTAACACTGAAGAGCTGAAGTAGAAAGGAAAAAGTGTTGTTATTTTTTAATCTTTGCATGTGGTTCATGCTATTACTGATGGTCTGCTCAAGTTCTTGTGTAGGTGCTTCCTTCTGATTGAAGAATCCAGAAGTCATATGCAGCATAGCAGATACAAAAGCCCCAATTTTATAACATCAAAGTTCATACTTGAGACATGAGTCAGAAACTTCTTGGAAACTGCTTAAAGTTTCAAAATGTTTTGCTTTGACAAACCCAAAAGTGAGACCATAACTTCGCCCTATCAACTATGGATATTCTTATTGCCTCTCATATACATATCAGTAGGATTCGTTTTATCGGTTCATATCAGTGTATCGACTAGTCGTTGCTATGATACATATCAATTTGTACCGACATACCTTACGTCGGTATGGTGGAGCATACTGACGGTATGGAAAAATATCCAAAAAAAAGCTCCAAAAGTTTTTAAAAATAAAAAAGTTATATTAAGATTTTTAAGTTAGAAATAAATATAAATTTAGTATGATTTTAGCAAAAATAATCTAAATTAGGAAAGAATAGTGGCACATCTTTTCGGACTTTGAGGAGTAGCTTTGTAGTATGTTCCATACTGTCCTTCCGTTGATATTGAATTATCTACAAAGAAATTATTTGACTTGTTAAATTATTTTTTAAACAATTTAAACTTTAAAATTCAAATGAATCAAGTAATTAATCAATGAATATACTTATTCTACCACCAAAAAGAACGATGGGACTCCACGGGCAGTGGATTAGGGCTCTTGATCTTATGCATTTGTATATTAATTTGATATGCTTGTTGGACACAATCTTGAAATTGATCTCATAACATAGTATATTAATAGATCGTCTTTCATTGGTACATCAATGTGGTGATGGTCGTAGTCTGATCGTTGTGAACCACATGTGTCCGATGTGGCTCCTAAGGCAAGGATGATTATGGTATGCATTAGTGCGGAGCATGGAGAATGTTAGAACTTTTATTTTCATCAATAATATGTTGCTTCATATCATAAGATTGATCATCGTACTACTGCTCTGTGTTACCGTACGATAACAATGAATACGATGAGCTTTGCTCAGTGTCTATGTCGTGTAGGCTATGTCGCTTTTGCTTAAAATCATCCACTGCCTTCCCTTTTCCCTTCCGTATATAAACTTGACCAGTATTTTGTCGAGCTTCATGATCTGAATCATGGGTGGCATGTGTAAAATACTGCTTCTCAGTCCATGCACCATCTATAAATTATGTAGACTGGACTATTGACTTCTTGGTGTCACCACCATCATCGGTCAAGGCACTATTGTTCATGTTGCTATCATGTCTCTAGATCAAGTTGGTTGTTGAATGTAATTGAAAAAGTGTCTCGTCGGCCGATTCGATTCTTTTCAACGGTGCGACTGATGTTATTGTCATCCCCTTTGCCTTTGCCTTTTCACGCTAGGCAGATGACTGTGATGATTTGGTATCTCTAGCTCCTCGAGCAGTTTGATTTGATATTGTTCGGCTCCTTCTGCCACATTCTAATCGAGAGGGATCTTCCTCCTGCTAGCGATGTGTTTTTTTCTCTTATATTGCCTTGGTGATAAAACGTGAAGGACGTGAAGGGGGCATATGGCTGTAAGTTTTACTTGTTTAAGCTAATTGTTTGATGAGAAAAACTTTTGGAACTATATAATGTTAACCAACAACAGGATTTTCTTTTGAGAATCATCAGTAGTGTTTTCTTTGTTGTGCAACTTTTCTTCTGTCTAAAAGAGTGTCTAGAGCTCCATCGATGCAAATTCTTGCTTTGCTGGGAAAATCTACTCGTGAACATGGTTAATTGTTTTTCTCGATAGGCGCTTAAACCTTTTTTTTCCTTTGACAACACCCTTTTTTTTTTTCCTATCATGCGTCAATCACATAAGATATGTGGCATGTCTTCATATAGTTAGGTCTATATTTTCCTCTTGTTTCAGTTATGATTGTCCGTGCCTGATGATTTTCTCCCTGACTGTACAAGAGAAACATGTTGTGTATTAGTCCAATGCAAAGTCTTTTACTTCATTCTACTGCTACCTTTTTTCAATCTTTTGAATTTTCAGCTGCAATGTTTATGGTGCAAATTATTAATGAAGTGTAGCTTATTTCTTTGCTCAACAGGCCTGTATCTGGTGTATATATGTTTCTAGTTACCACAGTGATGTCATAATCAACACACTGTTTAAGATTTAGGAACAATATTTTGTGGCATTTTCTACTGATTGTATCAACTGGCGTAACCCTATGTGTTCGTAGGATCAATCCTTTGTTTAGGGCCTTTAGGCCCACATGGTATTGGGACCAAGTTGCTTCATATCAAACAAACTACCTTCAATATCAGCTTCTGCCTTTTAACTTTTAAGAATATGCTTAATATCTTAATCTGATGCCAATTATCTGCCATCTTATTTTATCACGGAGAACATAAAATGCAGGTAAAAATTAGTGTGATGGCAGCACCCAACTGTTAACTGATTCATATATCTCCACTATCTTCAACTTTTTTTTATCATTAAAAGCAGTAGATGCAGTGGCAAGGAAACTTGAAGCTGTATAATAACTTAGCATCTTATTGACTAAATGTCAACCTCCTCAATTCCATTATTTCTTGGAGTTAAATACAACATCCTATATGTTTGGATGCATCAACAAGGAAACCCACTCATCATCACACATGAAAGGATGTAACTCCTCACTTTTTTCTAAAACATTACTACAGATTTTGGTATAATTGAAGTAGCTTGAGGAGGCAGTAGCACTGAAGCTATCATGGAAGCTACCACTACTTGTATAAAAACCATCAGCTGCCTGAGGGAAAACTGAATTTTGCATGTTCTCCTCGGAACAAACACTTTTTGCAGCCTGAGGAGCTGGGTCATTTCCACTGAAATCTGAGGTGTCATAATCAAACATAGCACTTGGTAGTACAGAATATGCAGAATTATTCATTCCACTAGCAGGAACTTCATCAGCAAAAAGAGATCTGGTGCATCGTATGGCCTTGGTCCGGATCACATTAACTTCCACACCTTTTTGTTTATCTGCAACTGCTTTAACTATTTGTACTTCTCTATTCTTTGATGCAGGACTTGGGCTGCTGTGCAAGCCCTTTTTTCTGAGGTAGGTATTCCAGTAGTTCTTTATTTCATTGTCTGTTCGCCCTGGTAATCTTCCTGCTATCAAGGACCATCTGCTTCAAGGAAAAATATAATGTATCTGATAAGGATTGCGTTTGTTGACTTATAAAACTGAATAAATTATTGCTTTCAATGGAAATTCTTTTCACAAAATTCCTTTCAATGTTGTGAGGATCACTATCATTTGGCATGTATTCTCTGGCCTAGGAGATTATGCTGTTTATGATTACATTATGAATTAATATATAGTGACCTTATTTTAAACCTCACGTTGTGCTTCTCACTGTGTCACTATATTCAATGGATTCTGGACTTTATAAGAGAATACAATAATATGCATATGAATTGTGTGCTGTGCCATACTATACTTCTGGTTTTGTAGGGCTGATATAGAAATGATAAAGTGGGATTTTGGCTATTTTTGATGTTTATTGCTTTACATCGATAACACTCATCTCCTTGTCATTATATTTGACCATTTTGCTACTTCACTAAATTTGTTCATATATTCTCCAAAATTTTCCTCTGCACTCAAGTGTCAACATTTTTTGTCCTGCAAGATATATGCCAAGCAGTATGATATCATTATGTGCAACCCAAATTATGTGCTTGTGATTTGTGTTCTTTCTACCCTTGTAAGAAGAAGAAAGCATTGAGACCTTAATTTTACCTATTTCCAAGTAGATTATGAAGCCTGATGATAAGGTCCTCCTCTTCCTGGGTAATATTCCCCTTCTTGATATCTGGTCTAAGATAATTCAGCCACCTCAACCTGCAACTCTTACCACATCTGTTCAATCCTGCAATATCAAAACCAGTGTTGTCACTTTCATTATCTTTTCACATCAATATGTTGATTGAGGTCAAATGATTTTTGACATTTGCTCTTAGATTTACTATGTGTCTTGGCAAATGTGACGTTGCCTTCTCAATTCCAGCAACTAAGGGAAAATTGGAGATGGTCAGAAATTATTCCAATGTACGAACATGTCATTAAACATATTTCTCAATTTTGGCAACTTAACATGAATATTAAACAATGCTTCAGGTTGATCCAGACGAGTCTCTATTAATTGATTGGACAGCATACAAGAAATTTACAGCAAATAAGTGAAAGAAGAAGTTACAGTTTTTAGCATTGACTGCTTTAGGTTGCTGGATTGGGAAGACTGATCGTTTGCATGAGGTTTCCAAGAGATTGGATGACTGTAAACGGGACACAAGACATAATCTGAAGCTTCAAAGATCTGCTTCAGTATCTGTTACTCTTATTTTTCTCTGTAATCTGAAACTAAGATTTGTCATCCAAATCCTACATGTAACATGCATGGACATGCTTCAAGGAAATAGTATCTCCATTTTGTGCTTCTCACTCACAGCTGTTATTAAATTGTTGGGCTTAGAATTGCAGAATCAAATACTCTTACCGGCATTGGCAGGCAGGCTTCTCCATCTCCCAAGGCCATGGGCCAAGATGTAGTCTGAGAGAAGCTTGTCTTCTTCGCTTGTCCAAGCTCCCCTGTTCAGACCTTCCTTAGGACAACAGGAAGCCTTTCTCATTCTTCTCTTTCTTCCAGTGTAACTCCTGTGGGTGAACTGAGCCAAAACAATGAAGTTTAAATACTTTGAGCTTTCAGGACGATATTCTTGCAGCATTAAATGCAGACTGCAAGACAGCTTTAATGGCCCCGCATTGTCTTAAGGTGAATAAACCGTGTCATATCACTTTATAAATTTTCTTGTCAACTCTTTCTACACAATAGCAAAAGAATCTAAACGTTCCTACTCTGATACAGGTCAAGAAGAAAAATCTTTCTGCAAGCAGTTGGAGCTGGTCTTCCAAACGAACAGGTCTCTCCATCAGCTTCATCTATGTCCAGTACCTACCTATTTAACTTCCTTGGATGGCAACTCAACAACCTTGGGAGAGTCCCTGAAAAGTAGAAGATTTAAGATGGGAGTTGGTTGCCTTCTCTTTTGCATGCTCTTTAGGGTATGTAGTTTGCAAAGTTGACACAGGGGATGCTACTAATTTGGGAGTGCCCTTTCACAACAAGCCACCAACTTGCACATTCTTATCGTCAGAAGACCTCACTCAGAAAATAAAAAAGGGAACCAAATTTTTGTTAGTCATTCAATTAGGTGGCTTGTGATGGTCATAATGGCAATGGCACTCAAAGTTCTGGCCTGTAGAATATAGAGGTAACCGTTTTTTTCTGTTTCTTTTGCCTTGTTTCCATAAGAACTCTCTTACTAACCAGTTCTGTAAATGAAAAAATTGTGACAGGAAGATTGTTGCATCTTTGTCAAGAACGGTTCAATTCATTCTTATCCTTGCAACTGGAAATGTTATTGTTCTCACTCTTGTCAAGAAGTTGATGACAATTTACTTGTATCCTGGAATGAAAGTATATTTGGGTCATGGAGGCCAATTTATATAGACCTTTCAACTGCTTTGAACGTATAAACAATCAAACTAATTTCCATTAGTTCTCAATAAATGCTTGCACATTTTTGGGATTAGAATCGATGTGTTCTAATTCTCAACTGTGGATTTTCATTCATAATATTTGACTTCAATACATCATGAAGGTTATGCTTCTGAGAACATTACTATTTCCATGTACATCGATCAAACTTATGTGATTAATATCTGAGTCACAGGTAAAATTTCAAAGGATAAAATTATTTACAAAAACCTTGTGCACTGAATTATCTTTTTACGATAATACCATACTGTCAATAGAGTTAATGCGAATGTGATAGCCAATAGAACAAACACTACTTCACCTTGCAGTTGATGTTGTTGATGGAATTCACATACAATAGTAACATATCAAATCAAAGCACATAGAGAGAGAGAGAGAGAGAGACGATAATTTATTAATTCATCATTTTATCATATTTGATCGATCCAATTTTATTATTCCTGAGGTTCAGTAATACATAATGCTTTTGTTTTTAAAAATATATGTCAAATTAAAATGGTAATATCATAATATCGATCCTTATGTCGATTTAGATGATATCCTTAAGAGATAAGATAACTAATATATTAAATAGTACAAAACTATATATTTATGTACTTACTAGTATGAAACTATGTATATTAAGTAGTATATTGCGTATGTAGCGAGAGATAAATTTCTTTTAAAAAAATTATAACATTGAATGACGTGCGTAGCGCTTATATTTGGATTCAAAAATGAAAATATATCATTGATAAAACAATGCACTAACTAAACAAAATGTTATATATATATATATGTATATATATATATATATATATATATATATATATATATATATATATATATATATATATATATATATATATATATATATATTAGTACATAAGAAAAAGATCAAATAAACATAAACCATAGATCCATTGATCGGACGGTTGAGAGGACTCCAAGCCAGTGTCTTATCCTCCCACGTGCACGACTTTTGACGACACCGTTTCCGCAGTGTTCCTATCACCCATCAAGTGATCTGGACCGTCCAATTCAGGGTTTTCGTCCGCCTGTTCTGGCTCCTCCCCACCAGCTTATAGTAGAGCGCGAAACCCTTCGCGAGCCCGTCTACGGCGGAGCGGAAGGCCAAAGCTCGTCGGATCCCGGTGAGATCTGTCGACGCCTCTCCGTCTTTGCTTGTATTATTTATGCATCTTTGATCCCGTTCTGGTTAGAGATCATGTTTTCTACGATTAGCACCTTACCTTTGGGGATGTTGGGATTCCATTATGTAATTCTGGTTCATGATCTCGTATGGTGTAACGTTGGATGATTTGGTCGTGTGTGTGGGTAACAGTTCAGCAATTGGGGTATGTTATCACGGTTATCGGGATTCTTCTCAGTTTTTCGATGGATTTGATGTCATTCTTCGAGACCTTTGTCTGAGAGGAATAGCTCCGAAGTTGTTTTTCCGATTCCGATGGTGTTTCAAGGATAAGAGAGAGATAGGATGGTTAGGAAGAAAGTAAGACACCAAAAAGTTTGTGTTGGAATAGTGTGTTGAAAGGATGGTGTTTCAAGGATAAGAGAGAGATAGGATGGTTAGGACGATAGAAAGACACCAAAAAGTTTGTGTGGGGACACCATGCGGATTATGACTTAGGAATATGTTCGATCTGTCATTCTTTATGTTTTATTCTGGTTCAAGTATTCAGGATTATGGTGTCACTATCCGTAAGTTGTGATCTTTGGAACTCGTATGGAAGTGAACGTTTATCTGGCAAGACTGATTTACTACTCGCAACTGGAAAATTGAACCAAAGATTTTATTCTTCTGATGGCTGATCATCAGAGGCACATTTGAGTCCTTGTTGCATAACTTTTCTACCTTAATCTTACTCATTATTCATCTGCTTCTTTTCTTGAATGACAATTTGGAGTAAGGATGCTAGGCTTGAAATAATGCATATTGTCTTTGCCTCTAGTCCACAAATTAAGAATTTACTTTTTTGTTGTGTGATTCTTGTTCTCTTTAGAATCATGAATTATGTGAGTTGCCTGTACATATATTTTGTCCCTTAGTGCTTTAAAAAATATATATATATTTTTTTATATTCGTACAAGCTTGTCATGCGGTTCAGTGACCTTTTACAATATTTATATAATTTTTGCCTGAACTATTTTGGTTTTCAGGTGATAAACCATGGTTAAGCATAACAATGTCGTGCCAAATGGGCACTTCAAGAAGCACTGGCAGAATTATGTTAAGACATGGTTCAACCAACCTGCTCGCAAAACTAGAAGACGCATCGGTAAATATCTTCTCTTCAGTGCACTGGTCTTTAGCTACTTGTTATTTGCTGATAGTTCCCCATTGATGTAGATCAATGTAATATCAATATGAGCCTTAGATGCCTTTCTTTTTAGTAACTTTATTCTTGATTCTGCTTCTTTTCCATGGAAGTAGAAAGCTTTTTCATATATTACAACTTGTTTTTTCTCTTGCTGATGATATATGCTATTGTTTGGATGTAACAGCAAGACAGAAGAAAGCCGTGAAGATATTCCCCCGTCCAACTGCTGGACCCCTGCGTCCTATTGTTCAATGCCAAACACTCAAGTATAACATGAAATCAAGATCTGGGAGGGGTTTTACTCTTGAGGAGCTCAAGGTGAAAATCTGCCATTCTTAATAAATGTCTTAGATGTATGTCTTGTGGTCTTGTATGCTAATGTGTACTTGGTAATTGAGATTTGTTATTTTTCTTGCCAATTCATTCATCTAGCTCCATCAAAGTGCCATTATAGGTTGCACATATTTGAGAAAGTGTTATATTTTGAATGAGAAAAGATGCAAAGAGGATAATCTTTAGTTTTAAAATATCTCATGGTGCTTTACTACTCAAGTTGTTTTGAGTGTTGTCATCGACTTTGATATTTCAATGCCAATAGCTAATCACATATAAAAGCATTGGAGAAGAATTTTGCTCATATGAGCAAAATCAACTATTCCTTCTTGACAAAATTGGTTTAGGGGTCATTTGATTAAGAAATAAAGTGTAGAATAAGGATTTCACCTGTAATAGATTACTAAATGACCTCATTTGGTAGGACCATAATCTTCCAAAGATAAGAAATACCAAACAACCATTAGAGCAGCCTAATTGAATTGGCACCATTGACAAATGCAAACATTTATTTTTTTTATTTTTAATATATTCTCAACTCAAACAATAATGATATTAGTAATTACCTTTAGTAGAATGATCTACTTATTCTCTTGATATGTACTGTTAAATCAAACAAGATATTTTTTTAGGGTTAATTCTTCTAGCCTTGAGTTATTTAAGTGAGGTACTTTAGGTTGACTCAGAGGGCTATATTGTCACTTTTGGACCTTTCAGTTTTAAATTAATATCCAATGGCTAGTCCCTTCTTTTGTTCTGAATGCCAACATGGATAGAAATTGTATTTTATGAATCCTTATCCAACCTGAAAAATCATACTTGTCTTGCTTGCTTTAAGTATATATTATAGTGTTATATTATAACATGTTAAAATAATTTTTTCTTTTGAAAAATGATAATTGAGTATTAAGATATTTTTATGATTATTTTTTTTGGTGAAAACTTTACATCCTTCAAGATCACTCAATCAATGCAATTGGATGAATATATTTGATTGCAAATGTAATTTAGAGTTAATATCAATGTTGAGGTTTCTCATGTATAAGTATGAGTTTTTATCTTTTATCCAATGATTTAAAAAGCACTAGGCGTCAAAAGATGTCAATGTCTCAAAATGCCTGAGGCGCTAGGTGCTCGCTCGAGCGAAGCGAGACGTTCTGAAATATTAAAATATAAAAAATATATAATATAACTGATAAATATGATTATATTAATAAAATATAATATTAAAATAAAAAGATCTAAAGCACCAAGTCATATTATTTATCTTCTAATAACAAAGATGTCAAGACTTAAAACAATGGTTTACTATCAAATTCAATCATCATCATATTGAACATCGTCATTTTCAAACATATCATCATCTTTCTCTTCCTCTTGTCCATCCTCATCAAAATAGGTTTTCTCCTCTTCAACAATAGTAAGAGATAAACTTGAGGCTTTTGCAGACATTTTTGCTTTCGTCATCTGTCTTGTATATGTCTGAGATTTTCCAACACCTAAGGCTCTTGTCACATCTTCATCAAAATAGGTTTTCTCCTCTTCAACAATAGTAAGAGATAAACTTGAGGCTTTTGCAGACATTTTTGCTTTCGTCATCTGTCTTGTATATGTCTGAGATTTTCCAACACCTAAGGCTCTTGTCACATCTTCCCATGTCAAATAGTCATCTTCAAACATAAGCTCATATTCGGCATCTTGCAAGTTCACATCTATTTCTCTCACCAACCACACATTTGAATTATCAATATCTTGTAATAAGATTGGATCAATGTTATTTCGTAAATTATAACGAGCCTTCAATGCGTGATTATACTTTATATAAATCAGATCATGTAATCGTTAATGTTCTAATTGTTTTCTTCTCTTTGTGTGAATATGTCATGCAATATAATTTAAAAATATATTAATACATCTATCTAAAAAAAGATTAATTGAATCTAGCTACTGTTGGTTCAATCTAATAATGAATAGATTAATAGATTAAAAGAATATATCTATCTAAGAATAGATTAATAGTATGTAGCTTAGTTGGTTCAATTGAACCAACTAGCTAGTGTTCAATCGAACTGGACTTAAAAGTCCGGTTGATTGAAGCACATCACTTGGTCGAGGCTTGAGGCACTTGGGCCTCGCCTCGCCTCGCCTCACCTCACCCGCAGTGCTTAGGTGAGAGCTTGAACGCCTATTTAAACCCCTGCTTTTATCTTGTTGGTTCTTGTGCAAATCCTCAAATTGAGAATTGTTAAGGATCATTGATGCTCTGTCACGTGAATTTGATTCTTGAACAATTGTTTCCATATTCAGCATAGTATTACTTTCTTCTACGAGTCAGTCTTACCAATTAGTGTATGTGTCAGCACACCAAAAGATCCATCTCCATGTGATAAGATATAGGCTTCTGTTCCAGATTATAATAGATTCTAAAGTAATCCATTTAAACAAATTTTGCACCTTAGATCTTATGGATCAATGTCTACTCAAGCGTGGCCGATGCATAGTTAGTATCAGCTTTTGTACTGAATAATGATGGTTCCTGGTACAATTACAGGCAGCTGGTATTCCAAAGAAACTTGCTCCGACAATTGGCATTGCAGTGGACCATAGACGAAAGAATCGTTCTCTTGAGGGTCTCCAAGCTAACGTGCAGAGGCTGAAGACATACAAAGCTAAGCTGGTCATCTTCCCAAGGCGGGCTCGGAAATTAAAGGCAAGCTAATTAAGATTATATCTTAAGAGCTATTAATAGTTGTTCGTCGATCATATATTTAATTTCTCATTCTTTGGCATATCTTGCTCTCTCAGGCTGGAGATTCTGCTCCGGAAGAACTTGCAACGGCTACCCAGGTCCAAGGCCAATACATGCCCATTGTCCATGAGAAGCCCTCGATTGAGCTTGTGAAGGTGACAGACGAGATGAGATCATTCAAGGCCTACGCGAAGCTTCGTGTTGAGCGGATGAACCAGTGCCAGGTTGGTGCGAGGATGAAGAAGGCTGCAGAGGCTGAGAAGGAAGAGAAGAAGTAACCCATTGTTGTGATGGTCATTGTTCTGTCCTCTTCTGTTTTAGGCACTTCCATGAGATGCTAATAGTTTGGCCACTTTCATTTGAGTTTTCAAGTGATTCGTCTCTTGTTTTTTGTTCTGTGACAATGCAATCTTAGGTATTACCCTATTGGTTATTGATGTTATATCGAGTCACAATATTATTATCTTTTGTAGAAGATGCTGATTTAGCTAAAGAACTTTTGCTTGACTACCACGACAAGTGTAGGTGATCAGCGTTGGTGAACGTTCAAATCTATTTGAGATATCATATGTTGTGGTTGAGTCAGGAAACCTTTGAATTTTTTTGTCAGGTTACCTGCAATAATAACTTGCATGCTTGGTGGAACAGTTCTGCTGTATCTGGAAGTAGCATAGAGTCATTTACCTCTTAGAGCAAGATGAATAAAGTTATTTCCGTGTATGTTCGTTTTTTTTGTTTTATTTATATTTTATATAATATGTAGAGGGTTTGCTTTTGATTGTTGTTTCATGTTCATAGGTTGTGTAATCGTCACCTAGAGGTAATTCCATATTTAGGAGTCTTTTAGTTTTATAAAATGGTACAAAATAGGTGTCTTTTAGTTTCGTGAAATGGTATAAAGTGTTGGTTAGCACAGCACCTAGGAGCTACCTAAGTGGCATATAATTGGATGGATCTTTAGAGTAATGTCTAGGGTTTTCTACCTTGTTCTTGTGGGGATTTTTTGTCGCAACGAATCATTTATTAAGTATTTATTGAAATGAATGCTCGTGAATCTAAGAGGTTTCGAAAATGTTTACTCTTTGCGGACGGATGTATAAAATGTAAAGTTGTGATTAAAAGACCTTGACACAAGGTAAGAGGACGTGAAGACGAGTACTCATGATGAATATGTCATAGTGTTATTATTCGAGTTGTCGCGAAGGAAGCGGTGCACAATGAAGAATATGATTAGGGTAGAGGAAAATGATCCAAATAATGACGCACCAATTTTAATAAAGTCAGTGGACTTCGAAAGCTGATAGGCAACGGATTATCCTAGAGCTGTGCTTTGTTTGGGTGTGACCTAAGAGTGGATGGACGAAGGTCAATTGCCAAAAAAATGAACAAAATTGGATATGTCCGAGGCCCTACGATGTGCTAATAAAGGCCACATATAGAGAGATCGTAGCCCAAGTTCATTTCACAAAGATCAAAATGGTATGAAGATGTCACTAGGAGGCACCATGGTGCAACAGATCATGATGAATAGTTCGAGACAATAAGACACACATGAGATAATTCTCGCGAGGGACTAGATCATACAAAGGTATGATCCAAAGCTACTGAGAGCTCTACTTTGGTAAACGAAATGACGATAAGAATGGTTATGGATTCAAGGAGTGAATGTCATAATATCGTAGAGGCGAGTTTATCGTACGCCCATCGAATTTTGCATTGGATGTAAGCTTTAGTCATCAACATATAAGGGCTATATATAAACCATCGAGGAAGAATTCAAGTGCAAGTACCAGTGAGTCCCATGAAGGGGGCTTAATCATACATAGGTATGATTAGAGCATTTGGAGAGCTAGACTACTTTAGAGCTCATATTTACTTAAGGGAGTCCGATAAGTCAAAGGATATGGCCGAGTAAGTGATCGTTGTAACCAAAGAAGTAAAAGAGAAAAGAATCAACACAAGCCCTATAACATGATGATAAAGAACATGTATGAGAGTTATAGTCTGTCTTTCCATCGACCAAAGAGAACTATTCGGAGAGTACAGATGTGTTGAAGCAAGTGGTCGAAAGGGACAAGGAAGCTGATAAATCCAAAGGGACTTAGCTACCCAATATTAAGTTGAGATTAGAATGGAGGTGGACTCGGAGAAGTGTCGTAGAGACAGACCTATCGATAGCGAAGAAAGGGAGATAGATGTGAGGCGACGAATAGTAGGGCCATGGGCATAGCAATGTCATAATACCATAGAGGTGAGACTTCCGTGGAGTCCTCGATCCCTTGCTCTCATGGAGGGAGAGCATTTAGTCATGAAAGGGGTCGAGGAGGTGGAGAATGTAGATGCAAATTCTAAATACGAAACCAAGGCCGAGGGGTAGAGACTAGGAAACTTTATCAGATAGATGTCAACGGGCTTCTCATTAAGATAGTCGAAAGTGGGCAACTTTGGGTTGATGTAGGAGTGCTCGACTAAGGAATGAAGTAAGCAATACGTGGTGGTATACTTTTTCTACTGAAAGAAGTAGGTAATAGAAATAATGGAGAATACAGTGCAATCCCATAGGTGAACAAAATTATTGGAGACTTGCTCCACATCATAGCAAAACGTTGTTCTCTTTGGGCAGAACTTCTTGTATTCCAGAAGTTTAATAGCAATGAGAAGGCAAATCGTAGTAGCTAACTCAACGCAAGGAGTGCAAACACTTTGAGTATTTCAGAAGTGTGAGCAAAGAATAAGTGAAGACTAGCAACCGGCTCGATGCATAGAGTATAACCCTTTAGGAGGTGGGCAAAGTCAATTAACCTTTGCCTTCTCAACCATTAAGAGAATGGGTGAAATTAAGTACTCCAGTTCTCTTATTTATCCAACAGAGGAGTTATACACATGTTCAAATACCATTCAAAAAAAGTGGAAGACAACAATTGTCAAATCCTCACCAATAGTGATTGGTGCTATCAAGAGTAGACTACTCATTTCTTAACAGAATATCAATCAAAATCGAAAGTGATGTGTAAATTTTACGGAGAAAAGACCTCAAAAACTTTAAAATTTATAAGACGATATTCATTAAAACTCCAATAAATATCCACCTAGCTCAAGTGGTGTGAGACATTTGAGAGATTAACACATAATAAAAAAGGTCTTTTCCTGAAAGATCCATAGGAACCAACAAGGATCAGTACAACTCGATCAATCCCACCTTAGAGTTAGAGTCATTAGCGAGTTAAAGTAGTATGATGAATCAAAGTTCGACTACTCAACAACAGCAACATAGAGCAGTTAGGAGCCTAGTGGTGCATTGTAACTAAAGCAGAAGATTGAAGACTCAGCAAAGACGAAGAGATGTTGCATCCGCAAAGGCTTCGACGAGGACGTTGAAGGAATAAATGGAGGAGAATGTCACAGACAAAGCTGTAAATAGGGTATTCGATATAATGCTCATGTATGTCTTTATCTTTCAGTTTTGTTCATGCTTTGCACAAAATGTAAAGGACTTGCAGTAGGCTTGGTAGTCCCATTTTGATTAGCTTTTATCGTCGTTTCAAGCTTATAATCATAGGTTATGTGTAGTCATTGTGTAGAGACAAAACTGTCTAAAAACAAATAATCTAAGCAACCATTTTAGGGATTTTTTAGCTCCATAGAGTGGTGCGGAGTGTCAATTAGCATATCACCTAAGAACTACCTGGGTGACACATGATTAGATGAGCCTTTGCTATCTTGTTCTGTAATAGTGTCATATGAGCACTTGTGAAGCCTTTTGATCATGACGGACCATCTTGGATCCTTTGTCACACAATCATTCAAAGCTTGCAAAGTCTATGTTTGTAATTTGCATTATCTATCAAATGTTTACTGAAATGACTTTTTATAGATCTCAAATTAAATATTTTCTTTAACCCGTCTTTTCTTTTGTTGGTCGTTAAAGGACCATAAGAGATTTCAAATATCCTAACCCTTTACGGACAAACATATAGTAGTGTCACCCGACTTAAGCAAAACCAGCTAAATCTATAATAGATCAATATTAGCAATATGTACCAATCTAATGAAGGACTAATATAGATAATACATTGATATATTTTCATATATCATGTGTTAATACACTCGATATAATTCGATAAGTATTTTACCGACCACTTATCAATACACCAATATGGACTTATAAAAATGAATCATGTCTAAAACTCCAAAGTGGTTGATGCTACAAATTCCATGGGCACATACCTGACCAACTCAAGACGATTGATTCCTCGTCGACAATAAGAGAACTTTGGATTGCAGTAATGTGCAAAACGTAAAAATGAAATACCATCAAAATACTTGATGCACTAATAAGTGCACACTAATTCATCCCTGAAGCACAAAACCGATGACAACATGATTTCGTATCACTAAACCTACTATCATAAAACTTGACGCACTAATTAGCGCACACCGATTCATCCCTGAAGCACAACACCAGTGACAAAATGACTTCATATCACCAAACCATCATCAAGTATGCTATTACAAAACAAATGCAGCTCACAGGACCTTGATTCATTCCATTGAATCCAACACCCAATATATCCACATCTTGGTTCATGCCACTAAGGTACCAGTTCCTACAAACTTCGTATGTGCCACCGGCATCATCCATATTCCCCGAGAGATTTGGAGTTGGTCCACACACACCTTGCTGTGTGCACTTCATCTTCTCCATAGTTGCATTTGCCACAAGATCCAGGCGATGTTACATGGTTACCTTCCACCAATGTGCAGAAGAAAGACACCATGGAGCTGAGTTATTCAAAGACAACCAACCATATCAAACCAACATCTAGAATCAACCACAATCATATAGCACTGATGGAACCACAGCCTACCCCCAGTTCCCAACAATCACTAGAAATGAAAACCCAAACATATCTAGACACAAGCCTCTATAGCATAAACAAACTGGGAATTTGAAGTCATAGAACGCAAGTAAAACAACAATCATGGGTTGGCCATTGGCTGACTTCCTTATCCATCAGTCTGCAGTTTGTGGTTATGACACACTAAGACGACGTTACACTAGATCAAAAGCAAGGATAGTGTCCTTGGCTAAGACAAAAAGTAGCAGCTTAAAATATATCAAGACCCATTTCCTCGTCACTTCATGGTGAACATAGTCCAGAAAGATCTCTTTAAAAAACCCAGACTAGCCAGTATATGCACAGAACAAGCGCTGAAGTAGTCAACTTTGGATTTGATACGAGTAGCAAAGCTGGTATCAGAGCATATGTAGTCTTTATAGAAAGCTCCATAGTCTTTACCTTCAAGCTTTCATTCACCAACCCGCTTTTTCGTGACATAGTATGGGTTACCTCCAGTGGACTGAAAGCAATTACCTTTGAACACTCATTCTCCTTTCCCTTCAAACAACTAGGTGCTTCAACTCCAATCACATCAGATACGTTCTGCAATAACATTTCAGTAGTCTAATATATTATAGAGAGGAGACATCACAGAACAGCAAAATATAGAAGAAACAACCTTGGCACATATGAAAATAATAGCCAAGGAGAGGAGTAACATACATTATGCTGCAAATGTGTGTTGTCTGCTTGAATATTTGTTTCTCCACCATGTGCTTTCACATGAAATGAGCGAGCTAAGAACTGTGCACTTCCATGTAATGGACTAAAAGTGCCATTTTGCAAAATTCTTTCAGAACTAATCTGCATAAAAATCAGTAACAGAAAACATTCAAATTAGTATTACCAAAAAATTATTGGTGTCTCAAAATACAGTCCAGAATGAAACAATTCGACAAGGCATTAGGGAAGTTAGAAGAAAGATGTATTATAGATCAAATCATCAAAATAAAAAACAGGAAATAAAGAGAAAGGGCGAAAAGATATCATGATGTATAAAATATTTAAATTTTATATTACATTATGAATTCCTGTGAAAGCAGGACTTGGTACAATGATAAAGTTGCTCCCTTGCGACCTGGGAGACCAAAGTTTGAGTTACGGAAATAACCACTTTTAATATTTAAAGATAAGACTACATATATTGACCCTCACCAAACCTTGTATTGGTGAGAGTCTCATACACTGATATGGCCTTTTCAATTATAAGTTCCTCCATCACAGTAACAATTTAATGTTCCTCGGGTAATCACCCAGCTGTCGCTTCTTCATTTGTCTATTTCTGAGTTCCCTTTTAGCCCTCTCACATCATTTGTCATTCTCCATCACTATCTTCATCAGAGTTTGCAACAAACTATTTCATCCACAATCCTTTGCAGCTGCTGATTTTTGGACTTCCATCGCATAATTTTGTTTGTGGGCTCAATTGTCCAAATTATCTGTGATAATGACATTGGTCCCTGTAGCAAAGCTGTCACATCTACCTGACAATCCTTGAGACCATGAAAATATTCTATAATAACTCCTAGATTGAATGGAACTATAATATAAATAAAAAATATGTGTGGCTTTATGCTGTTCAACAAATGAATAATATGATGTTTTTTAGGTTTCTTGTGGAAGCACATAATTTGCCAATCTTAACTTGGCTGGGCATTTGGGGCCAACTTTCTTAGATCATAGACATCAGGTTGGCAGTTGATCATAGTTTTCTTTGTCAAAAGATCCAACTAAATCTGGCATTGCTCTATTTCAAGGCAAACAGAGGTTTGTAGCCACTTACAACCTTGATATACAACTTGATGTTTCTTTCAACCATCTCCAAATCAGTTCATATAACCTTCTTATACTACTTGATAATTTTGCAAGTATGCAAAGTTAAGAGCAGTGTGTACAAGAACCGTAAACTACAAATCTCCTACTATATGGGTTCAGCTATATGGAATTTATCCTATCAATAAGTTCTGTTTAGGGAAATATAACTTCAAATAAAGATAAAGAAATCTCTCTGACTGTTTCTCATAAAGCTTTCTTAGGTCGCTCAATGCCTCTCCTGAAACCAATAACTCTAATAAGCTCACCCCATCAACTAGCAAAATTACAGACTTCCTCTTTATATGCTGATATCATCTTAAATTCGTTTTCCTCGACTTATCTTCTAACAAAGCTACATAAATATAGACATTTCTTGCATTACCTTTTCTAATAATCCCACACATCCATCTTAAACATTTTTATCTAAGCAGCACTAACATTAGCTACGTATGGCTTCCTGGTTGCCAGATACTTTGATCCAGACCTTTCTACTGATGCATTTACCATTATTCTTTGAGTGAGCTACCCATATTAAAAGTGAACAAAAGTTGAGATCCTTAGTGCTTTTTCGGCAATTTTGGATGTTCAATCGCTTATTAGTGGGACAAACTTGGGCCATCAGATCGTTTATATCTACAGAATACACCTATTTCAAACATTAATGAAAACTTAAAGCACCATGATTTTTGTATAGTCTCTCAGCACAAAATTTATAAGAGTTTGTAGCTGCTCTGCAAACTGGAGTCCAGGAGGTCATCCTGAGCCCCCATTTACTCCCACGTCTCATGGCCATCCATGGCCTTCACGCAAGAAACAAACAAATCCCTCCACTTCAAGCTACGATGACTACATATATGCACCAAAAAAGACAATCTTTCTAGCACTGAGAGGCAAATCGAGAAGATGCTTCAAAAGACCAATTAAAATTTCAGCCTACTAATAGATTGAAAATCTCTCCGTCTTTTATCCTCCTTTTACTTCTACAAGACTCACACTACTGGAAGAAAAAGACCTATGGCAGGTTTTCCACATGAATCAGACTTCGTACACCAAAAACCAACGCCGAGAAACCAACATCCATAACTCAAAACTTAAGATCACTTAGACGAAAGAATCCAGACACGAGATCGACAAGACAAAGGACACAATAAGGAGGCCAAGAAGAAGGGTTAACCTTTCCAGAAACAAGGTGGCCGAAAACTGGGGCACGGGCGAGACAGGAAGCAACGGGGGACGAGCGATTGGCAATGGGGGCCGAGGCGGATCTGGGATCAGGGAGCGGATGGGAGGAGACGAGCGAGCCGACTGCTCGGAGGCAGTGAGCCAAGGCCACGGGATCGCTCGGGGCATAAGGATGGTGGAGTAGGCGGCAAGAGAGGGTTAGGTTCTTTGCTCGGCTCAGAAGGTGGGACGCCATCGCCACCGTCGCCAGTCGCCGCTCTCAGCGACGATCACCAGAGAGAGAGAGAGAGAGAAGAGGGGGTAACTTTTGGGCACTGTTACGATGTTGTGGAAGCTAGAACGGGTATGAACCGTGTAACGGTTTTCAGTTAGGTAAGTAACTACATCACGATTATACATTACGATTTTTAATATTCTGGTTTAAAAAAATTTATATTAAAATATCTATAGTTATAAAAGTTAAATATCTAATTCTATTTATCTTAACATAATTAATTTTATCGATAAAAGTATAAAAATAATGAAATAATAATAATTTCAATGTTTTAGTTTATAGTGGCAAACGACATTAGTGATAGCAGACGACAACGTCACTGGGACCATGGGTGGTTATTATGGACGAAGTGAGCTCCAACGTGAGGTGAGTATCGCTTTGCATCTATATTAACGTTGATGTAGATGTCGAGTGATCTTTTTACCGCTCAATAATTACATCAATATCGATATAATTACTAAGCAACCTTTTTGTTGCCCTACATCTGAGTCGACGCTAATGTAATTGCTATACGATATTTTCGTTGTTCTACATTTGAGTCAACATCAATATTATTATCGAGTGACAAAAGAGCCACTTTGTATCTGTATCTATGTTGATGTCAATGCAATTATCAAGCGAGGTTGTTCGACAACTGTGTTAACATTGTCGTAGATGTAAAACGACCATCATCTATTACTGTGTTAACATTGTCGCAGGTTGTTCGACAAGTGCCTCGATCCAAGTCCGAAACTTGTATCTTGTTATCCTTGGCAAAACAAGCACATATGAAACAGATCATCTCATAGCTGGAAACAACATAAGCAACCAGATGAAATCAATTCATTTGTAACACATCCGTTTTCCGTTCTAAGAAAAATGGCAGCACAAGCAACGAGTTTCTTCCATCTATCCGTGTTCTTATTCTTGGAAGATTGGAGAACCCAAATAAGATTAATACAACAGGGAATTGTCACTATATTACACTGCCAAAGACAAGTCTTTCTCAGTCACTACTGTAAGCAATACAAATGCCCTAACTCAGACAGATGATTTTACTATAATTCTTCTTCAGATCAGATAGAGCTCCCAATAGAAAGTTACACAATCAGCGACAACAACAGCCTCTCGGACAACTTGCATCAAATGCCAAATGTAATCAACCAGTAGACCACCAACGATGGAGACGCATGGAAAGTCACCCTCCGCAGTAGAGGAACAATGGATTGAGGAAAGCTAATGAACAACAAGTCAATGGGCAAAGATCTAATTTACAGGATGATTTCTAAATGCAGACACGAATTTTCTTTGAAGGAATGGGAGAAAGAAATTCATCTATGTTCAGTTGAATCTTAATAGCATTAGTCAGATTGGTTACAGGTTCAAAGGATTAAATGAGCAGAGGGTCAAATTATCAATAGTAAGGAGAATTTTTCCCTCTCAATAAAGGTAGGCCTTGAGTAAAAATCTTGAGCTCAATGGAGTTGACAAAGAGAGGATTATGTTCACAAGATAAATTCCTAAGAAGACGTAGGGAGTTTGCATAAGAATGAGAAGTTAGATGGGAGTGTCATCAAAGGCTCATCTCCACTTTTTCTTAGCCATGACATAGCCAAAGCATAACCCAGAGCGCGGCCGACTGGAACAGCTACAGCATTGCCGATCTGGCGATATCTGCACGGAGACATTCCCAATCACTCAAACAGGCAGAACAACAAATCCACTAGTCGTGATAAGCCCTATCATGCATTAAGGAACATTCTCAATTAGATCAATTCATAAGGAGAAAGCAATACCAGCAGTAATCAACAAAACATATCAACAAGATGCCCCAGTCAACACCACAAATGAACAATTTTAGTACAAACCTGAGACGGGAATCAGGAATCCATCATCAGATGTCAATGCTTCAAGTGTTGTCATGGACTTGGACAGAGAAAGTTCTCGAGGGCAAGTTTGCATACTAAAAGCAAATTGATAAAGGAAGAGTTCATTGTGGTTATAGATTAGATTCAATTTAGGTCTTGGGCCATTACAATCGAGTGAATTGCAACTGAATTGCATTTTGGGTTTGTTTTAACCAATTAAATTGAGTAACAACTTTCTTGAAATATTCAGACGAATATTGCCATTAGTTTTGATTAATTGTTATGAAGTCCTAAATGGAATCAGTGATACTATTTTAACACTGATCAGTGTGGCGAATAAAAACTTAATTTATTTATAATGGTTAGCTGAAGAATTGTTTTTATTTTACAAGTCTGTAGTGTCCAGAAGGTAAATTACCTATATGATCCTTCCTATTAGTTTTTGTTATTGATAGTTGACTGTGAACTCATGTGCATTCTGTTAAAGTCTCTTGATAGTAGCTAACTTGATTGCAACAATTTAGATCAATTGAGGATGACAACAACACAAGTTTAGAGACCAAAGTGAGTTGACCTGTAGGATATTGATCTTGGACCCTGTATACGACGAATCTTAGCAACTTTGTTCTGATGAATGTGATTAAAAGAAAAAGCTTCACTGGGCCTTGATGTCTCATACCTAATTTATCTACTTCTATTTTCTAGGTTATTTCAATTTGTATAGATGACTGCTATCACCATCCATCAAAAAATTACAACTGATTAAAAGTTTCACTCAGACTCCCAGAGTAATGCTATTTTTTTTAAAATTACTTAATTGTGTCCAAACAATACTAATGGTACCTTTCTTCCACTGTCCCATAGAATCTGTAGAAATCAGGGAAGCCTTGCAACCTTGCACATTCACGGATACTAAGGGTCCGATCCTGCTCAGGATGTATCATAGCCTGAAAGTTTATAAATGCCACAATCAGTTGGATGGATGGTAACATCAGACGAGCATTACAAATCCAGACAAGGAATTATAACAACCTGGCAGCGAAAATTAGGTATGGTGATTACAGTTGGCACTATTTCATCCCACCATAGACGAGAAAAAGGTCTACAGGGTCATGAACAACAAATTAATAATAATGTTACAGAAAAACAACAACAATGCTAACATTCTATGAACGATAAATCCAGAAACTCATGTTGTCAATGAAAATAAAAAAAAAATACCTTAATGACTTTCCATGTCCAAAGTTCATGGCATAATCTGGGACCTGAATGAAAAAGGAAAAAGATTCAGTATATGCAACCATATATATCCTTCAGCAGTAACATGCACATCAACATGCCTTTTCATGCTTTCATTTTTTGAAAAAGAATAATCAATGGAAACTGGATAGAAGCTATGGAAACCCATGGTAGAAAATAACTATTAAAAGAAAATGAAACAATAACCTGTGTATTCATCCTTGTTACTCAAAGCATAGCCATGTACTGGATTGATCTAGTACATTCATAAAATTCTTTTTTTTTGGAAAAAATTAAATGCTTATTATTAATATTGACTTACCAGTGGTCTTCCAGATGGTAGCAGTACTCTCTCTCTTGTGGGGTCAAATTGCACAGAATTATCAGAACCAACAATGACACCAGGGAGGTCTCTAAAATTTGCTCCCTGTAAAATTCAGCAAACAATGTAGATCAGATCTTATAAATTTCTGGTGTAATTGGATTTCAAACAAAATCAGTACAGAGCACGAACCTTTTTTCGTGGAATTTGTGAAATTCTTAAATAATCATCCTCCCCTAGTGGTAAAGTGCAATGATCATACAACATAGATTTAGATATTTTTGCACCATTTTCTTTGAGTCCCAACATTTCTATTTTGTCAAAAAAAAATTTGAAATTAGTATAGAAAAAATTAGTTAACAAATTAAAAATAACTTTTTGAAAAATTTTCTTCATATTTATTTTAATCTAATATGCCACAATGCCTAAAATTGTAATTCATCAACTTGCATGCTTCTCCAATTTGGTCTTTGCCAAGTTATGGCATATCTCCACTCCAGTTTGATGGAATCATGTGACCAAAGATGTACTGCTATTTAAGGTCTGGTTTCTTCAAATTGGACCTATCTGTCTCAAACAAGTGCAAAAATTAGTCATCCTTAATTATCAAAGACTTCTTCTGATGTTGGATCAGACACAAAGCAGATTTCTAACTCCAGGAATCATAATGGAAGATTTGAGAAGATTTCTACACCCAACAACTATTTGGTGTTTCTCAGAAAAGATGCCACTAGTCAGGACATTTTAGGCACCTGAGTTGCTTAGTGTAGAAACTGATTGATGTTTAGTCTTTAGACTACTTGGATCACATACTGAGCATAGTCAACAAGAAGATCCTCCGGTACACCGGGTCTATGCTGGTCTAGGCATGGACTGAGTTGATTTGGTACATGCCAGCATACCAACAGACAACATGGTACGCCGATACATACCTCGGTACAAAAAAGCTCAAAGAGTCAATCAAAAAATTTAAAAACTTATTTTAGGGTTACATCTCACCTTTTATTCACAAATTAAATCTGATAAAAATAAAGTGGTTTAGATTTTGAAATTAATAAATGCTAAATTGAAATCTATATGCAATAAGGATCACAAACAATACTTAAAGAATACATGTACATAGAAAGGAGTTCTAATATATAAGCGTACAAGATTAGATATAAAATTAAAATAAATAGCTACTCTTATCACCAAAATGATCAACATTAATACACAACAACCGAATTGGGATCCATAATATGCTGAAATTAAAGAACCCATGCCTGAAACTGCTCTCACAATATCTAATACCAATGTAAACAGGGTGCAATTGATGCAATAATGTGGTAGCCCTCCTCATCATGAACCACTCATGATAAGAGACGCCTGAGGTGGGTAGGACCATAACAAGTATGACTATGTAGGATGGAGTGGATCAGAGCAACAACTCTCGTCATTGTCCTAATATTGCATGCCATAAGATGTATCTGACTAGAAAAAAAAAAAACAATCAACTTTCAACATGCATATGTTGGCCATGAGATCAGTAAGAAGGTTTTGAATAAGATGAACTCCTAACGATCTTTGTATCGTATAGGCTCTACCACATATGCAAGTAGATAACTATATATCAATCCTCTTCCTCTTTCCTTGTATCTTTTCGTTCATAAACGAGCTTCATGGGTCCTTGTGCTCTATGATCCATGTCCAAAATGGTATGAGTGAAATCCTGCTCATCGCTCCATGCCTCACTCATCAACTCTGAGAAGCCAAAACAAGAAGATTGAGTTACCCAAACCATCATCATCTGTGGATGCACTACTATTCATGTCACTAGTATCTCCATGGACCACATGAAGCACAAATGTTTCTTGTCACCCAACTGAATCTGTTGCTCATCAATTGCATCCAACGAATCAATTGACTATGAAACCTAACCTTTTCTATGCACAATAGCCACATGTCTCTCTCGATTGTATCTTGGCACAACCCCTAATAGATTGGTTGCTCAAAGTCCAACCATATTCTGATATTGGGCGATACTCTTCCTCATATCAATTGATATCCTGGACCCCAGTTGTTCCTCTTCTTCTCGAATTACCTCAGGAATGAAACACAATGGACATGGGTCTCTTATCAAATCAAATAGAGGGTCGCCTTAGTTGTTTGGAACATGAACCCAATCAAGCATCGGATCCAAATCAAGCCTATTCCAATGGATCTAGTCTAGATCATCAAGGATCAAGCATTGATTCTCAGAAATCTAGCTTAGATCTAAAAGAATCTAGGCCTAATCTTAATAGATCAAGCAAGACCTAATGTGGTATATATGGAAGAGATCAAAGCTAAGGTTAGAAGAGAAAGCATAAACACTAACCTAATCACAGAAATAGCTTGAAGATTGGGTTCAACTTTACCTTTGATTGAGAAACAAATTAAACTGGATCTAGGACTTCAACCTTCTTCTAGAGCAAATAGGCCCTTGATGTCTTGATCAAGTTTGGAAGAGATTTGAGAAAGACTTTTTGAGAGATTTGAACAGATCCTGAGGGAAACTAGCATGAGATAGGGGTGTGTAAGAGGAAGAGTAGAAGAGAAAAAAGGGTTCAAGTGACTGGTTTAAGGCATCCAAAGAGAACCCATGGATCTCTTGGGACAATTAACCACTCAATGGGCTTACCATCCGGTAGAGGAGCAGTAAAAGACGGGCTCAAGTGGCTTGTTTAAGGCATCCATAGACCCCAGGGGGTCTCTTGGGTAAATGGACCATCCTATGGACTTACTGCACCAATTACAAGGCCTATACCAGATGGTAAGGCAATTTGCAAGGGTTACTGCATGATAACCCCTATTTTGGTTTGGACAGACTGGTTTATATTGGTCTGTGTCTCAGTGGTTGCCCAAACCAGCATAAACTACCTGTCATGTACAGTTCAAGCAATTTTGTATTCCATGGTATTATCTCTTCACCTATAGTTCACCAAATAATCAACAGTTATGAATATTTACCTATCAACTAGCAATGATCCAATCCTTACAATAATAAGGAGCATATTGATAAGAACCTAAATAGGACAACTATTTCATAGTTAAGAACGGTAGCGTGTAATACGGATTTTGTCTTTAGTTGGTGGGTCATAACTATAAACAACAATTACAGTTCCAATGATTCAAATTCCATATCAATATGATTCTTGGAAGCCACATGGTTCAAAAGGGCATAGAGACTATGAGTAGGGGTTAGCATTTCTCCAAGAGACTATGAGTGTAGATATTTCAATCAGAATAATGAAGAATTTTTTGTTAATTTATGGTTTGCAATTTAAAATTGATGCAGCCTCAACAAGCAGAAAAACTCATGTGGAGAAAAGAACAAATAAGTAAATCATATTGTATAAGATGCAGTAGAGGGACAAGGGAGGAATGATTGGACCACGGTAGTATGCAGGAGAAGATCCCTGCAAGATAGATACTCATTAAGGGCTGAAAGTAGCAAAGATCCAAGGTAAAGGTCATGGTCCTATGGATATGGAGGAGCTTCTACAATTGGTGTATGACAGGCACAAGCAGCTTGGAATAAATAACAAAGAGACCAAAAAGAAAAGGAAGGAGAAGAAAGGAGAAATAGATAAGAGAATAAGAGAAGAGTTGACAACAATAAAAGAGAATAGATACATAATATATTTAACAGACTTAGATACTTCACAAGAATATGATTACGTTATCTATTTAACATCTTGATGTGGATATCTATTCTCACACTTATTTTATATATTTTTAAAATCTCTCAAACCATATCCATATATCATTTATTAGTGGAACAGTATATTAAATGCTAAGATCTATACTGAACCTTGCTTTAAGAAAGGATCCTTATCCTCATCTGACACTCTAACAATCACTGACCAACATGTACAGAAAAAAAAAGTAGAGATAGGCAAAGTTTTGACAAATCGACTTTGCTAAAGTGACAACAATAACATACCTAATTCTAAAATTTTTAGGTACAAGGCAAATGCTCAAAGTTCATGCTTAGTCATATATACAAGATCTTATGGATCTACAAACCAAGCTCAGGCAAGTAGTCAACAGTAAAAGTTGAAAATTCCTGTCATTTATGAGTATAACTGAAGACAGGACCAGCTAGACCAAGAAAAGATACTATTCTAGATTTCAAGAGGACAGATCAGTTCAAGCTTTATAGGGAAAACATAGAATGAACTGTTGCAAGAACAATGAAATGATGTTTGGCTAAAGGTTAATCTACAATTGACTCCAATACACCACTTAATTTTACTTCTAATGAGATAATGACGCACCATCTTTTGGCATCCGAATGTATCGCTGGAATTCGGTTTGAGGGCTTTTTCCATATGGCATCTGATCCATGTCTTCTGAATGTTTGACCTGTGTAGAAGAACTACAGTTTGCACCATGGTTTACAGATTATGAACATCTAGAAACACTATCAAGCCTTACTAATGGAAGATCAGCAATGGCATCCTCAAGGATGACTTCTTTCTCAAGCACCCGTGGTTGGTCTTCATCATACCCAACAAGATTACGCTGTTATCACAGTTCAATAAGAATTAGAGCATGTAAATTAACACTAATATCAAGCTTAGAGAAACCTAGTGGTGTCCTAAGAAACAAACATGCAAAATAAATTACAATTGCAGTACAACTCAACCATGCCTTAGGAACCAAGCAAACAATCAACAAAGACAGTCATACAGAACATAACCTGAAGTAAGAAGAAACTGAATGCAACAGTTGGCAACTAAAATGAACGTGAATGCAACCTTAAAAATAATGGTGAACAGCTTAAATAGAAAGAAAGAACTGAGATTTAGTATGTAAGTATCATTACTGATAACAATATGAACAATTCCACATTTTGAGGATCTGAAACATATATTTTAGGCTCTCGTTAAGGTACTTATTTTTCTACTAGTTTGGTAAAGCTTCTAAAATCTTCAAAAGCTTCAGAACTTGGTTTTTTCCCTTATGCTAAAATTTGAACTCTCTTCTGTGGGAATATATTATTCTAACTTCTTGTATTCCACTAGGTTGATATTGTTCTTTTTAACCAAACAGTTAGCAAACGAAGTGCCAGAAGGCCAAGCTGATCACAGCCAGGGTGCATGGAATTGAAGTATATTGAGTAAAATCAATAAACATAACATTTCTATTTCAAATACAAATACAAAATTCTTGTTTTATCTCAATCTTCTGAGGAATATTACTACAGTATTAGATTAGAGAATTCGATCCAATCTTTTTTTATCTTAATGAATCTTTCTTAACAATTATATAAGAATTCCAGAGAAAAAGCCAAAAAAGAAACATAAAAGTCAATTTCAAATCAAAGGACATTATTACTAAATACAAACAACAAAGACACTGTTACAGAAGCAAATCAGAAATTGTGGCATGCGATGCTAGACAAAAGCCTCACTGATTTACCATCATGCTGCTATGGAGCAAGTAGATGCATCAAATGAACAACATGGTATAATAATCTCAGATATATTAAGGACAATTGTAACCCAGATTTCAAAAAAAAAAACAAAACAAAATTTCATGCCTTCAATGCAAATAACTTTTATTTGATTGTCACTGCAAACTATGAAAATGATATCCCAACATAATAAAAGTCTGCTACTTTGGAAGATAGTCTATTTGACCGCACTGACATTCCTGGGATGCAATTGAAATATCACATGCTTTGTCAGATAGCAGAGGAAGGTCCAACAAATATGATGCTAAATGTAGGGCAAAAATTGTTCAATAAAATGAGTACTAAACAAATTGCCTCATACTTTAGCAATGTAACATGATTTTAGTTTCCAAATTAATCCACACACTGAAAGATGTTCCACCAGCAAATTAAGAATTTTCTTTTAAATCATCTTTCAATATAAGGTCACCCCTTGCATTGTTTTGTCAACTTTCCTTCTGATCAATTAGCTAGTTAATCAGATGAGTAATGGAAATAATGGCCCTCGGAAAAAGGAAGTTAGACTATTGTTTAATGTGGCTTTTTTCATCTATTTCAGATAAACCATTTCTTTTGATATACATTAAGATTGCACTTTACATGTGTGACATAACTTTAGTAGTCCTAGGAATAGACCTAAGAATATAGTTAAGTTGGATAGACGAGAAATTTCATTTAGTAAAAGTTTTTGATATCTTAACCAATTATTCGAGATAGATAACAAACATTTGCAATTATTCCTATATTCCAAATTAGATATCACAACAATCTATCAACAAACATCTCAACTCCTCTTCTCTTGTATTCCTTTTATTCCCCGCACCTCCAATTGTTGCATGTGCATTCTTTCTTAGGAGATCAACTGAAGTATTATCTGAAGACATTTATTTTAAGAATGAAACTGGGTCATACAACCCATTGGTTTAGCACAAGGGTAGGGCAGAATTTGGTTAAATCAGATCATCACAGATCCTGCCCATCGATGGATGTTTAATGTCCTTTATGAACAAAATAAGACTAAAATGAAATATTAGATTAATGTCACTAATGACACTAATTATAGGTTAAAGAAGTGAGAAAGTTTATTTGATCAAATGCAGGCATGGTAGATGATTAGGAGCTTAAATGTTTCCATTAGAATAATAGTGAAGAAGAAAAAGAAGGCCCTTGACATTCCATCAAGCTGCTAAGTTGTTGTAGTTAATTACTTGGACTCTTCCCAGATTCAGAAATTGTAAGACATAGGCAAAGGTGAAACATATACGAAAGCTGGAAAATACAGGATCATTTCATTGCATAGCTGGCTTACCAGAAATACAGATTAAGTCATCTAAATGCTCAGTGACCAATAGATCCCATTAGGATAAGTGGATAAATATCCACAAGGATTTATATATACACAAAATGATGCAACAACAGTACAAACAAAAAAATAGAGAGCAGCAATATTCAATAAGCAACAGTAATACACATACACAGAAAAACCATGAATGTTATTTACAATTTTACCTCAAATTCCACTGGGGAACCTCTCTTCAGAATCACCTCATGAGTTGGTAACGGAAATGGAGGCAGTTTCTGCAGTCGAGAAAGAAAAACTTATCGAAAGAAGCAGCTTAGATTACTTAAGAATTAGCAACATTAACAACTTGCCTCATTAGGGTGACACCCCCATAGAAAGGCACGCAAACGAAATTGTGGAACACCATAACAACCAGCAGCCATGATCCCAAGTCTAGCTTGGTAGTTGATAGAAACTAAACGACTTAGAGCATATCGTCCAAGTGTAGCATTAGCAAAGCTCAAGATATCCACCACATTTTCCATTAAAACATATTTAGGCTTCAAATATTGTACAATGTCCATGAAAACTACTATTTGTCGATTTTTTTCATCGTCTAAAGGTGCACTAAAATTCCTATACCTATTATAGCCACTAATACCTTGACATGGAGGGCCTCCACACACCACATCTACATCCCCCTGAAAGATGCGATTGAAATATCAGCTTGCACAACTAACAAATTTTGTCATAAACTACGTTTTAGATAACTCCAAATTCAGAAGAGTACTAAAGCATTATACCATCACTTACAGGAAGTGGTAATAATTTTGACTTGAACCCTTCTGTCACAAATTCTCTTAGTCGTCCTTCACAATTGCTGACAAGATTCCGACAAGAGTCATTTAGGAAACTGGTAAACAGTATCATGTCTTAACACCAATTTGCCTACCTTAAACTTTCCATTGGTTCCCAGGTATCCTCACCAGGACCATAGCCCTTCCATCGTACCTGGAAATTTCAGGGTACAACAGAAATTATCCATATTCATCAGAAGGTCCCCTAAAACTATAGAAAAAAAAAGAGATACTGGAAAATATACACTGCATTACAAGCATATGCCAGTTCTAAAGTTGTCCAACAGTGGTAAGTTTGACGAACACACATGAATGATGAACGTTCATTCAAAAGGACCTCAGTTGAACTTCTAAGTAATTCAGTAAATAAAAAGTAAGAAAATGCAAGGTCAACAGATTTTCATAAAGATAGACATAAAAAATTCTGGAAAATCATCCAGATTTGTTAAGACAGGTGGTGCATAATGAAAACATAAATTCATCTCTAACATGGGAGATAAGGAGTGGAATGAAAAACAAATCCTGTAGCAAATCAGCAAAAGCATCACAAGTATGACAAACTGTAGTGAATATTTAGATATTACTGCAATTCAGATTGTATAACCCTTGCATATGATTGTCACTAACTTGCTACGTTTGCATTATATGAGGTATGGGGAGGATTAATGTACATTGCCTTATCTTTAAATATTTAAAGAGACTCTTTACATGAATCGAACCCTAGTCACCCAAATCACAATAAAGAAACCTTACCATTGTACCAAAACCTACCCTCTTGTTATATTTTCCAATGCAAAGTGAAAATTATTTTTATTTTGAGTGTGGTTTAACTTATGCTTAAGGCAGCATAAAAATTCTCACATGCTCCATTATGATCAGTATAGCATGACAAATCACATTAAACAGAGCTACTCCCCAGTAATATAGGTGCAAATGCACGAGTTTGCCAAATATCCCATGCCAACCAATTTACTTAATGTGTAAACAAGAAAAGTCAAATTTATCTACAACCAAAATTTTCATCATCAGACACACCATTTCTCACCAAATGAAATATCAACCATCACAACACAGAATTGTAGCAACCCATGGCAAACAACAGTGTAATATTTGCAAAAGATAAACAGCATCATACTGCCGCTTTATTCATGGCAAAATAATAAGGGAAATCTTTTTCTTAGTTCTCTATGCTTTCATAAAGCACTCTTCCTCAATGCTTTATAATTGACATGATTAACAAACTAAATTGAATGAGAAGAAAAGAGAACTGTCTAGGGTCAAAACTCGAAAGTATGGTCTCTTTCAAAAAGGAAAGCAGTTCTTTCATGTAGGATAAAATTATATTTACAAATTTGAATTCAGTAATATCATCAATCTCTACACTTGATATCAATTTCTAAAATAAAGATCAGTCTGGTGCTATTATTCTGTCTTTTATTCCAAGATTTAAAATACCTGATTGGATAGGTGCAATATGAACAGTATTTACTTTCCCCAGTCTAGTCAAGTACGCAGGCCATATCAAGTGAAACTCTCTGGTCTGACAGAGCATACAACCTGTGTTTTTATAATTACTCCACATAGTAAAACCACCAGGTGCAAAACCCTTCATTCAAATAAAGACCATTGAGCAAGACACTTGCCAACATTTTCAACTAACACAAACCTGTAACTGCTAGTCCAGGACTGGTCTGAAAAGTAGACCAGATCTCACCAGGAGTTAACCTCCCAGTGTCTATCAAATACATGGCTTTGCCCATTATTTGATGCATACTGGTCTTGCATGGGTGATAAGCCTACACACTGGTACAAGGCCCATCCAGTCAAATAAAAGGCTACTGTGGAAAAACCTTGGCAAAAAATTTCAACAAGGCTTTTCCTCCGTGATATCTTCCTCTTTCTTTCTTTCACTCTGATTTGAAGATCTAGCAATGTGACAAGGAGACTTCATGATAACCTCTCATCGGTTCGACTTCTACTCCTCTTTCACTCTGGTCCATCCACATATGAGGTATGATTTTCATTAAAAAAATTACTTAGCATCACCTTCAATCAATAAACTAATCCTACTTCTAGGGTAGATAAAGCATAGATTTTCATGGATCTACTCCAGATTTTGGTGTACCTAGGCCAGATCAGTTGATCAAGCCTAGGTTTATGTGAACAGAACATAGATTACAGAGGACTGAGACATGGATTCTTGAGCCACTGAAATCAAATCATACGAGCCTACCAGAGAGTATCCAGATAAGTACACTAATTCCAGGCTCAAATATCTTTTGTTAGAAACATGGGGTGTGCCATAAGAGATCGGTTGTCAATGGGGCATAATGTAGGAACTAGGAAGTCAGTTTTCATACAGACATTATAAGGTCAAAGGTAGCACATCATAAGCACTTGATCCACTAGATGCAATTGATGAGCAACCATTCCAGGAGGGTGACAAGACTTCTCCCTTTAGTCCAGTCTCCATGTTATTTCTAAAACAATAACATTAATGTTATGTTCATTACATCAATGACAAACTTCTTATTTTAACAAACAAGCCTTCTGCATTCATGTAATGAACATGACAGAAAAGGAGTTGGAACAAGATTCATCAACCAAAATAAAGAGTCCAGAAATTAATAAATTAAAAAAATCAAATACAATGATAATAAAATCTAAAGCAGATATTACACACTAAGGCCATAAAATCTATAGGACAAATAAGATCATCTACCTTGAATTTTAAACCAGATTTTCCTGTACTAGTGGGATCTCCATAACATATATCAACTATCTTCAGCACTTCGTATTCTCCATCTGAGATCTTGAAGTTTGAGTCAGTAATCCTCTTAGAGTATTTCACTATAAAGTTCTTTGAACAAGAATCTCCTAGTTTACCAACATTTACACAATATTTTTTGCAGAGTTTTCTCCATTCTTTCAATAAGCTAAAGAAATCATCGGCAGACTCATTTCTAACCTGTCAGAGTGAGCATATCAACATTGAAGTATTAAAACGCTTATGAACAATGACAAAAAAATTAATGAAATGATCAAATAGCATACTTGAGTTTCTTTATGATTAAGTTTAAAACTTTCGCAAGCAGCCTCATCGGAGTCAACTGCCCATCTCTATGAAGTAAAAGAAAAGTATATCAGCAAGAATGACTGTGAGTTGCATCCAAAAAGTAAATATTAACACATCTGCAAATAGTTGGTTATTATGAGATAACTTGCCGACACAAGTTTTACACCAGCGAAATGAGCTCCAAAGCAAAGCCCAGTTGACATCCCACCACAGCCAGAATATAGATCTAATAAACCTAGCTCTGTCTTTTCCAATGCAAGGTCAACATTGCCTTTTCCTGCAAGGTCACATAAATCATATAACATAAAAACATCATAATATTAGTCAATGAACTTAAAAAGTGAAACAACAATGGAGGAAGAAATAGATCTGAAGGAAAAAGTGTGTGCCAAGGAATAAATGAGAAACTAACAGGCACAAGAAGCTCATTAGGCTTATCAATGTCAATCAAACATTTGAAGAACAAGAAAGAATTTCCTTAACAGATGCAGAAATTCAACCATCTCAAACAACAGATGATAACACCCAATGACTGACCTAGATTCTGCGACATCAGTAAATTGAGGACTAAGATTGAATTGGTTAGAACAGTAGTTAGACTCTAGGAAGTTCAAAGGGCATGATTGCAGATGTCGCTAAGCATACCCTCTTATTCCATCTGAAACCTGTGGCATTGCCAGAAAAGGTCTAGGGCAACCAGACAGGTACATGACTAGTATTTACTGGTTTGGCCAAGTACATTCATTTAATTTTATTTAGTGATATCGAGAAATATAGGTCAGTATACTGCACAGTAGACAAATACCTCATTTGTCTAATTACTTACCAAAACCAATATTGAACCAGTAGTTAAATCCTTAATCTGAAGTCCAGTTTACTAAATTGGCTAACAAAAATTGATCAGAATCTTGAGACTGACCAACTGTTTCTCGTATTTTGCAACTTTAATAGCATTCCAGTAATTCTTCATGGGATCATTAATTCAGCCCCATCCTACATCTAACCATGGTTTTCAATTTTCTAAAATATTGGTTTTGACAAATTGTTAAATTGGTGCAGTACCAATACATAGCGCAATATACCGACTTGTACCAACTGAGATCACAAAAATGATAGCATGTTGTAATTAGCCCTAAATTATCACGTTACAATAGTATTAAATTGTTTAGGATTTCTTAAACCTATGCTTTCAATGAAGTTATTATATCATCCAAATAGACCAGGATGAGAAGAGCCTGGAAAATCTTGTTTTTAAGTCCAGTAACAAATCATATTTCAACTGTTCTGGAAATGTTCATACATATATACTAGAAAATATACTTTCTTGTTTAGTTTTACAATTACATATATATCTTTACATGATACTAAATTTAATGTTTCCCATAACAAGCATATGTACATAGATAATGACAAAAAAAGAGCTGTGGTAAGTGGGTCAGTGGCTTTTTAGCACAAAGAACCACATCAAAATCATTTAAAAGTCATATGATTTGGAATTTATCTGTATCTATAACTTAAATAGCTTATAATTTAACATGTCATGCCTTCTTAATTACTAAATAGCTAGAAAAGCATGTACACAATCTCAAGAAAGTAGAAAGTGCAGAACAAGATCAATAGTTTCATAGTTGATTTCTACTCTTTTTCATGAACTACTTATCTCTAGCATCTACAAAATATACACATGTTATGTGCACATAAATGACAAGTGAAAATATGGAAGCAAGAGTATCGGAAGCAAGAAATCTGAATTCACTATAATATAAGAATCAATTTAGACAAGCAATACAACTTACTGCTCTGCATATTATAGAATGAAGAATATTCCACGGAGTATTTCATGTCACAATAAAAATAACATGAAGGAATAGATTTAGACTCCAAGCATTCCTGCAAAGAAACAAGTTTTTGGTCTAAAGCAAATAAATCAAACAGTAAAGAAACAAGAGAAGAAGGGCAAGTCAGATTGAATAGTAGCAAGCGTAACGCTTAATAGGATAAAAATACTTCAATTCAAATAAAAGACGAAAAGCACAATTGTCACGTACACTAGCAGGAACTTCTGCAATCCGAACTTTTGAAACAAGGCAATCTAATAAGTTGTCATTCTTTAGGTCAGAGTAGAAAAGTCGCTTTCTATCATGGAGTGCTGCTTGCTCTTTCAAAACCTATAATGAATGGTAGGAGACATTAAGAAATGATTATGCAACATTAATCCGTCTGTTTTAGTTCTATAATTTTTATATTTGTATGGGAAATAAAAGGAAAAGGATCAGGATGAAGGAAATAGGATTCCAAACAGAAATTAGAAAGTAAAAACATCTTACAGTATCTTCAGCTCGAAAGAACCATTGCACTCTACAGTAGTAGTCCCCTTTTTTTGTTTCAAAAAATTCCAAGATCCTGCCAATATAATTGGGCTTGTGTTTTGGACCCTATAAGACAGTAGAAACTCATTAGATAGTTTAATTGTAGCTAAATTTAGTAAGAATTGGTTCTGAAGGCGAAAGCCTCTCTACTCTCTATATCTCTTCTATAGATAGGACAATAGTTTTTCTACTTGTTGATAAGTTCCCCGCCTAACATGCAGGATACTGGGAACTTGTTGCATCTCAAGGTAGTTAGGCAGGTAAGGAGGTAGGCAGCTGGAAAAAGTATTTTATTGATGTATATATATGTACAGATATACATGAAATATCTGGAAGATAACATAACAAATTTTACATGCATGTTTTTTGCACAAGGAGTACAGCTCCAAAGAATTTAAGTAGCTAATTCTTGATATAGACCAAATTGAAATAAGAAATTGGGATGCAAGAGCTGTTCATCTTGGAGAAAACTTGGACAGAAAGATCATCTATATATTTTATTTTTCACTTCAGAAGCAGATAGTCATGAACGTACATGAAGTCAAGTGATGCTCGGTCATTTATAAATTCTATGCATCCTGGAATGCAATTTCAATGGAAATCTATGTGATGGTAGTGACAAGGTCAAAGAACAGCAAAAAAATTGAGATTACAAAGAGAATGATAGCATATAAAATAGTTTTCTTAAGAGTGAAGGATCAAGTGCATATGGAAGGCTTTAAGTTCTTTGATGGCTGAACATGCATATCATTGGTGCTTTTAAACTTGAACCAACTTGTGATAATCCATAGTTCTCTGCTATGATATTACTTGATGTAACCTGAAGGCCTTATTCTTATGTGAGAAAAGAGATTGCAATGAAGGTCCTTTATCATAATAACGAACTCCAATAATTGTAATGTTAAATTAATAATGTCCATTTAATTTTAGGCTGTTCAAAATGGAAGCAAGATAGCATGAAAGAAGCGAAACAATAGGAATACTACAGAAAATCCTTAGATGAATAGTCTCATCTATGATTTTGAGGCATGATGAAAATCCTTTTCCCAAAACTTGTTCGTCCTTGTTATTGGAAACTTAAGTAGAAAAACAAGGAATAATACAGAAAGAAAAGATTATTCATGCATAATTATCAAAGGCTCAATTAAAGGCACATCAAGGTGCTAAGGCTTTTTGGAGCTTAACATGTCCGTCTTAGATAGGGGAGACCCAAAAAAATGAATAAACCAAAACAAGAATCAAATTTTATTTGTAACCTTCATTTTTGGAGACGGCTCGCTACTACAATTTTGAAAGAACAATTAGAAGAAAGAAATCTTTAAACTTTTATGATTACTTTCAATGACTTCTCAGCAAGGTGGGTTAATAGCTTCAGTACCAAGATTAATTCGTAGTAGCTGATTCAATTGACGAACTTTATGAATTTAGAGAGGCAGTTTATATGCACAAAATTCAAGTCCTGTTACAACCAGTGGAAATATCAAACTTGATCACCTGAGATGGACAGAAAAATAATAAAATCACTTTATGATCTTTTATGACAATTTGAACAAGGAGTTAGACAGAGATTGACTTCATTAACTTTCAAAGTGCAACACCAGGTTTTAAGGGAAGGACACTCCATAATCTAAAAAAATCAGTTTCTCCTTGGCTCTTAGGCACAAACACTTTCACTATAATGAAAATTTATGAATTCTTGCTTAAGAATGGCAAGAATGATAGAAATCTAGATTTGCATTGAGGACTTAGTTAGTGTTTATGTTACTGTGTGCGTGCTGGCATGTTTTGAAGCAAGGAATCAAAGATTATTCAGAAATGCAGTAAAGGGATGCAACTATGGGGCAATTTTGTTATAAAGAAGACTGACTGAAGATTTTTGTTGTCTATCTTATCCTCTATTCTTCTGTTTCCTATCTTGTTTGTTTTTTATTCTTCTTCCTTTTCTTGTTTTTATCTCTGCATCTAATTACCTTTTCTTATTTTCATATGTTCAGTTCAAACTTTTGAAACAATACTGGTGGGAATTCCTTTCAGCTTTTCCTTTAAAAGGGATAAAACACACACGTGTGTGTATGCGCTACCCATTTAAAACCCTATGTATAGATTAAGATTTGCTAACAATACCAATAAAAACTAACTATTCACCTTTTCTGATCATGGTTTACTTACTCTTGTAAAAATTGACAAGAAAAAATCAAAAGCATGACCAAACTATTCAGTGGCAAAACCAGAAATCAAAGTTTTACTTCTCATTCTGGCTTCTGGCATGCACTTATGAAGCAAAATATGCAATCATTAAAGATAATAAGGAGGCTCAACCAGAGTTATAGTTTCTTTTTTTTATAGAATTAGAAATTAGAAACTGATTAAAGAGGAATTTTCATAATTTCATTCTATTTTTTTGTTTTTCAGAATCATTTTTACTATCTCTATTTTTTTTTATGTAGAAAATTCTTACTTCATTTAGTTTAAAACAAACAGCTTTCAATTCTGTTTAGCCACATGACCATCCTTTGTTCCCATACACGAGCCATCGCTATTCAAAAGTATGGTGACCTTCATAGTGCCCATAATTAATGAAATTATCAATCATCCAACAAGTCGAGCAATAGACACAACATCAAGGTCACAAATACCAGTCAGTACAATGCATACTGACCTATATTTACAAGTTCAACAAAGGACATATATCAGGCTATATGATCTGATACTGGCCAGTATTACTCATTCTTTTTTTGGTTGGTATAGAGTTATATGAGTCCATATACTGCCCGATGCATGAAAGATTAACAAAAGCAGCACCGGACCAAGATTTGAGGCCCAGAATGCAAAATGTTTTTTTCTCATAACGAAAACTAAAAATGAAATTTTTCTATCTTTAATTCTTAAGAACAAAACAATGTAGAAACAATGGAAAACAGGTCCAGCTAAATGACAGGTCTTGACAATCACACAAGGATAGCTCACCTTTACATATGCGCAATCTCCAATGTCGAATAGGCATCCGCATATGCTAGCTTTTTGGTAGTGGCATTTAACATCTAGGATGATTTCATCTTCATCATCAATGCTATATCACAAAATATAACATCAACACATCAGAAATGTTGAAGAAAATAAAGGTTAAATAGTCATTCCACATAAGTATCTGTGGTATGTTTAGAAGCTGTAGCTTACTTGGAGGTACTGCTCTTTCTATTTCCCCCTTTATCCTACAAAATAAAGACATCAAAAGATAAATTAGCAGTCCATAAATTAGAGAAACCAATATAGATCATTTTAGGGACAATAGATTGTAATGCCAAAAACATATAGATTTTAAAAAATATTTGAAATATGAAACATTAAAAGTAGAAATTATTTAGCCTATAAAGCAAGTACATTTAGAGGTCATGGCTTAGCAACAAGTCCATAAGGTGCAGATACAGATGAGCAAAGATGAGGGAAACAATTTCCACAGACAAATGTTCCATCCAAGCAATGAAAGTGCCTTGACCACCAAAGATGGAGAGTCTAACAGCATAGGCAAAGTGGCTGAAGATGGAGCACCAGATCATCACTCCAAATCTGATACAAACCAGACAAAAGCGAACCCTTCAATCCCCAAAATTTCCAACGGATTACCAGCATCCTGAAGCACAGGCCTGAACGATGGTAAACAAAAAGTAAACCAACAGAACTCGTTCTTTTTTAAAACGTATTATTCTGTCCAGGTCAGCAGCTTGACACTTTCCGCCATATTTCCTTTATCAGTCTTTGATTTTCATTCTGCTGCATAATCATAAATTAGGTGCTACTTACTATTCCATTAAGGTTCTACAACTGAACTTGAAGGCTGAGATACTTGGAATAAACTAGGTACACCTGAATCAAAAGCAAGTATACATAAGTAACCTTCTTTTTAAGTTTGACACTCCTTGCCTAGTGAACAGGCATAAAGACACTGGGTACAAGAGAACACAGTCACATATTATACACCCTGAAAAGGTAGGAAAAGTTAAGGATGATAAAACTTAGTCGGAAAGCCCCAAAAACTGAGAGTTTTACCCCAGGCAGCTAGGCAGAGTGACACCTTTCTTATCTTTGCTGTAAAGGATTAGAATTTTCCATAAATGCATGACAACAAAGTTTCGCCAAGATAAACTGCCTGGAAAGTCTTTAAATGAAGCATTTGGAAACACCATCATGCCCTGGACAATATAAGACGCATCTCTAGAGCAGACAAATGTGCCATAATAAGAAATAATAGAGAGAGGTTACGCTAGTTGTCTCATAATTTCCAATTTAAAAAATCTACTTTACAGTTTCCACTCACTTTAAATAAGTCATCTTTAAAACATCAAATGTGACCAACACATTAATATTAACATCAGCATCCTTTAAGATACTCTAAAAGGCTGCATTTAGTCACAAAATTGCAAAATCTAGCATGAGATCCTATTTGGAAAAATACCACTACATAGTATGATTACCTTCCAACCAAAGCGGTGGGGCCACCTCTGCCTTGCCACCTCCTCCGGCACAGTCTCGCCAACAAAGAAGCATGCATTATTACTGTTGCACAGCTTACTTGATTCAGAAGTGACATTCGGGTTAATAGGATGTACTAATACTTCATTTGAAGAGAGCTTCAGCTTCTTAGGAGACCGTGAATCTTTCATCCCAGGTGATTTCCTGCTCTCAAGCTTCTTTGGATGTGTATCACCATTCAAATCATTGGATTTCCCACTCTCACTGAAGGATCTCATATTGATTCTTGGTGAGCACCTTAAATTTCCTTTCTCCAACAACTTGACACGAGGAGCGGTCATGCAATCACCGTCACTCACTATAACGTTTGAGCTAGAATTCTCAGTTCTGGATATTCTCGCCGAGCGGCGCAAGCCACCATTTTTAGCGACAACCTTGGAACCATCATTACTAACCAGAGTGGAAACATCATTACTAACCATATTGATTCTCGGCGAGCGCCTTAAATTGCCTTTCTCCAACAACTTTTCATGAGTGGTCATGCAGTCGTCGTTATTCGCTGTAAAGTTTGAGCTAGAATTTTCAGCTCTGGATATCCTTGCGGAGCGGCGCAAGCCACCATTTTTAGCCACAATATTGGAACCATCATTACTAACCAGAGTGGAACCCGATAGGGTCCTGGTTGATATCAAGGCCCTCAGTAACCGCCACAGGTCATTCTTCTTGGCCTTTTGTCCAAACGAACAAGAATTGCGCTTCAAAGAATATACCGATGGCTTTGGCGATCCAAGCTTCATTGGTGATGAACCAATGCAGCCATTTTTGGCGGCATCTTGATTAGCAGATGAAGCCTCAAAAATGGGGTAGTCCGAGCCAGGGCCGGGGAATCTCATCATCCTCGGTGACTGCCGCACGCTATTCGCCTCAACGTTCTGGGAAGAAAAACAACCTTCGCCCATCAAAGAGTCCAACGGCGGCGGCGGCTCCGACGGTCTGGGCGACGTTGGCGACGAGTAAGCGAGTCCGTTCTCGACGGCATCCTGATCGGGCTGTGGAGGCGCCAGCATTCCTGGAGACCCGCGTGGGGAGCCATCGCCCTCCATGGGCGATTGATCCCCAAAGCCCTGGGAATCGGAGACAGCGGCGGATAAAATGTGGAATTAGGGTTTCTCGAGGGATAAAGTGACCAAGAGGAGAACCGGGGCCCCGGCCAGTGAGCCGGCTCTCGTGTCTTATACCAGACACCGACCAAAACAAATCGTATTATTATTGGTCGATAGATGGGTCCCGTGAAACCTTCTCGTCTTCGAACCAATGAGAAAAATGATAATTTTCGTAAGCCGGTCGGCCAAGACAGGCATGGCAGAGGCCAAGGCGGGAGTTCAATTTTATGGCGATCGGGCGCGGGGACAGGAGGGAACGTGCCATCGCCGTACGATCACCGACCACTCGATCGGACGGCAGGGAGTTGATCGGGTGGATAAGGGACGGAGACGGCCGAATCTAAGAGACGGCGGCCTGGATTCGTGGGCCGACATCGTAGTTGATCGAACGGACTTGACCTTGTCTTAATTCATCCCTTATTTTGAGGTGTCCTTTTTATCCTTTCTTTTAATGGGAAACGACTGCAACTTACAACTGTGATCTTTTTCCGGTTTGAACTGGGTTTAGATATCCTCTGATGAAATAAAAATTAAAATTAGATTTAAAAAATAGGTATTTGAGTCAGAATCAATTTTGAATAAAATAATATCATAGCTGATATTGTCGGATATCATGTTTATCTAATTTGTCTAAATCAGATTTATGTCGTTTGATCGAATCCGAGCCATGTTGGTATAAATAAATAAGAATCCAAGTTCATTTAAAACAGGAATAACTAGTTTAATTGAATATAAATTGAGCGATGTGAAATTAATAGATATCAGGGATGTGACATATTAACAACAAGGGCCGATACATATTACCCCATTATCGTTATATCTTCTTAGCATCATAATCTTTAGGTTAAAAAAAATTATATTAGAATCTCTTTTTTTTTTTTTACTCTGATGCTACCAATTTTATCAATAAAAATATAAAATTAATAAGTAAAATAATAATTTTAACGTTCTATTTAGTGGTCACGAACGACGTTAATAGTGGTGGACGATGACGTTGTTGAGAGCTACGAGTGATTATGTGGATGAGGATAACAACAACGAGAGATGAGGACCGCTCTGCATCTGTATTGTCCAATTATGAAAGAGTTGCTTAGTATCTATGTCGACTATCCTTTCGTCGCTCGACAATTGAGTTGATGACGACGTAAATGCAGACTAGCGAAAAGGTCACTTAGCAACTGTGTTGATTCCAATATAGATGCAAAAGTGATGAAAGAACCGCTCGATAATTATATCAATGTCGATGCAAATGTAAAATGACCCTTATCTCTCATTATTATTTTCTTCATTTATAACAACTACTGACGTCTCCAACGACATCGTCACCTGCCACCATCAATGTGGTCCATCATCACTAACTAAAATATTAAAATTATTATTTTTGTCTATTATTTCATGTTTCCATCAATTGTAATAAACATTTCCTGAATCAACCAGATATGGATTTATGTCACACCTCCTTCCCTTGTTCATGTCTTGGATTTCAAGCTTAAAGGAAAAGTTTAAACCCCCTACACAGTTATGCATGACAGATCTTTGTTCAAGTTCCACTTATCTGAAATACACTTACAATACAACTGTTGATCGAGGAAAACATCTTGGTTGATCTAAGCAAACACCTATTCATCAAATGTACAGTAGTTGATTGAGCAAACAAGTAGAAGCAAATATCTGTCAAGGCAGCAGTCCAATGTAGCATCATAATCATTCATGAAAAAGATGCAACTGCAAACAGTAAGGATGATGCCCTTATCTATAATTGCAATAGAAAATGTAGTCAAAGATTCCGTAGAGGCTAGTTAAATCTTGTTTCTTGATCAGTGACAGTGAAACAAAGGAGCAAATCTTAAGCTCAATCTTCCTTCACTGGAACTGAGATGAACAATTGGAAAGATTCTCTCATAGCTTAAGCTTTGACATGTGGCATTCTTCACCAAACACTGGCTTCACCCGTTCAAGCTGCCATGGTACTTTTCAAAGTAGCCATTCCAGCTTCTCAACTGCAAATTGAAAACCAAAATAGCAACAAGATGCTGAGAAGCACAACACAAGTTATTACAAGAAGGCATTAAACTTGCTGCCATCCATACCTGCTCCACAATGTCTGCAGTGGAGAGATCCTGACTAGTCTTAAGCGACTCAATGCGAGCCTTCATAACATTGTTGTAATCATCAACCTGAATGAAAAGCAGCAAGTAGTAAGAAAGACTCATCATCATCACCCCTGCCCTGTCACGTCAACACTGGTCAGCTATAAAGCACAGCTCAAGAAAACCAGAGATTTCAAGAACCTAACAAACATCAACCAAACAAAAGTCATTTCCCAAAACCTATGTTGAGCACTTGACCAAAAACTAAAAACAGCATATGGCAGTGAAGAGACCTGCCTAATGGGTGCAATTTAAGCAAAGAATGATTCTTGAGAAACCTCGATATAAATTTAGAAAAAGGGAATTAGCATGATCTGCTAAAAGGAAGCAGTATTCGCTTTAAGGCAAAAAAGAAATAGCTAACAGAACACAACTGCCAATAGGTTTAAGCAGTAAGAGCAAGCATAGTGTATGAACCTACTTCCATTGCAGAATCTGAAAGGATCAGAAGCATGCAGCCTTCCTTGCATACAGAGACACTACCACACACAGGATAAGGTTGTCCACTTCAGTATCAGAATCAGCCATGCCACGTACGGCTTGCTACAGCTCCAATCAAGCTCAAGTAAGAACCTAAGCAAACTACAGCCTAGACCATTTTACAGCTCAGGATCCCAAGCCATAGTTTCCCCATGGTAGGTTTCAAAGTATAACATACAGCAGAATTCGTAGTTATAAAAGCAGCATTCTTCTAAAATTGTCTACACAGATGCATTACAATATGATGGACACATGCTTAAGTAATTTATTCAATAATCAATGATTCAAAAATAATCCATAATGTTGTTGCTTTATTGGCTTCCACAACCAGCTTTACTAACTGATGTATTTCACCTGATCAAACATCTATGGAATAGGCAAAACTAGAAGCAATACATGTGGCAGTGACAGTAAATGCCTGGTTTTTCCCTCTGCAATCCTCTACTTTCCTGCCCTCAACCTCTGGTTGCCACCTGTGGCAGCCATTGGCCTCCTTCCATTCCTCATCTTCTTTTATTTATTTTATGGTTGACAATCCACTAGAATTGTACCAGCATACAACAGTCACGATTAATCAACTATGACTAATTTCAACCGATTTCTGGTAATGAAGTTGTGAAATAGGCTGGAGACTGAGTGACGTCGGTTGACAGTAATGAGAATTGAGTGGATACATGCTGAAGTCAATTGACACAGCGAACTATGGCATAAACAATGATAAATTCACTAACATGATCTTGGGAAGAATCCATGTAGCTTCTTTTGGAGGTTCTCTCTCAAAATCTGTTTGTCACTAGACAAAAACATCATGTGTCCAAGTAATGTTCAATCAAGTAAACCTATATGAGTATGCCTGATTATTCTTTTGTATTTGAAGATAAAAAAGAGCTAATACTTGGCCATTCTTGAACCAGCTACTTCCACTACCACTGGCTATCTACATAACATCAACAAATACTAGCATATCTCTCCTATTTTTGATGTTTCTTCAATTTGTATTTCTGTGCAAATGTCAGGAATGGTGTAATTCAAATTCTTAAGATAGTGCGCTCATTCCTAAATGTCTATTTATTCACTATGAAAAAATATCAGAGAGTTAATACTTATTTTAGTCATATGTAATATATATACTGATTCAATTGTATACCATCAAACATACCAACTTCATCAAATGTACTAGAAATAATCCCGAAGGAAGATCAAGTTTTTTAATTTAATCTACCTTCTGCAACAGACTCGTCAAGTCTTGGATTTCATCCTTCTTTGCTTTTAATATCTTCTCCGTGATGCCTCCTATGTCTGTCCTGATTCAGAGACATTCATTATCAACAAAACTAGCAGAGCAGAAAAGATAGCAATATATGTGAATTTGCATCTTTATCATATATTTGAATGTTCTAGATATGCAAAAATTTCAAGATATAGACATGGCAAGCATAAAGTCATCTAAAAATAGGGACTCTAGTACAGACCAATCAAGTATAAACAAAATATTTCATAAACAACAACACAGTCTATAAACCTATAATGAGTTCAGTGCATAAAAAAATCGTGGAAGCTCCATGTAGCAGATGAAGTCCATTCTCTCCAATCGTTTAACTTGATGCAGTATGCAGATTGTTCATTCATTAGGAAAATCATGAAATCTTCTGACCTTGTTACTTACTTATCAGCAGCAAGGACATCAAGGTTATGCTCTTCTACAAGTTGCTCTATTATATCAAGAGTCTTACCTACCTGTTATGAGTAATTTAACTTCTGTAAGTTTTCATATTAAATCAAAAGTAACAAGATAAACTTCATCATTGACTTGAAATCGCACTTACCAGATCAATTCATAATTGTAAGAAAATATGTAATTAGAAGAATAAATTAGTGACATTTAGGTGCATCAAGGTCTCTTCAAGCTGGTTGCAAAGGCAAATGCTATTAAAATGATATTTAGAAGGTGAAGAACAAAAGTTAATAGAGTTGTATCTTTCCCCTTAAGGGAAAGGTTGGGCAGAAGCCTATCCAACTCATTTCTAAAGAAAATGAAAGAGAAAAAAAAGAACAAGAAGATCCTATAGGAGAAAAAGAAGTATAAATAATGTACAAACAACATGGCAACCCAGTGGAAGTGACATCAATCCACCACACATCGTGACCAAACTCATTTGATCTAGAAAATGTAAGAGCTAGAGAAGTACAAAAGGATACCACACGAGCAAAGAGGTACACAACATAGTAACAAACAATGTTGCTACACAAAGCAAGTGTTATTAACAAAGAAATCAGATTTATTGTATACAACAGATGGCTGGATCTATCAAATGGGCTTAAACACTTGCAAATGTAGGAGGTCATAGAATTGTTGGACGGTCTAGCAGCTACTTAAGGCTATCCAATGGCCCTTTGCAAGATAAAACAACTTGTTATGATGCTTCATCGAGCCTTTTTCTGCTCGATGAGATCACTTTTGGCACGTAGATCAACTTAATATATGCCAACAGGTCTTCATGTAGGAGCTTAGGGCATACCATTGTAACTTCTTTATTGTTCATCCCTTTTCCCTTAGTTTACCTCATTTCTCTACATTGACAAGATTGACATGGCATCACCCACATGCTTCATTAAAATTTACAGGCAAATTACCACAAGTGTGGCAACTACAAATATGGATTCTAGGAGCAAACTCGTTGGCCATATCTTAGAAACAAACTCTCTGCCTTTATCAGAAAATTTGTATGTTATATGCATACCTCTGTCTCTTGACATATAGATTCGAACTCCTCCTGCACAAGTGAAAAAAAAAGAAGAAGAAAAAAAAAAGAGCTTTGTTGGTATGTTTACAACATTAATAAACGTATCTATTAGTTAAACAAAAAAAAATAAAATTTCTAAATTACAAACCTTTATATAATTAGATGAAATCACAGAGCTCAATGGTGAAAAATAATCCATGATAGTTGGTACTTTTTTATTTTGTTATTATTGTTATATACAATTAGGTGAAATAAATTCATCTCATTCTAGAAGAGTTTGTGATAACAAAGGTAACTTATCCATATTCAAGTTGTCTAACTAGATATATGGCTAGATATCATCATACAAAATGACACTGCATATTTTCATCCTACCATTAATGGAAAGGGCATCAGAAAATTGTAATGTTGATGAGCATGAGACATAAGTTGCAGGAACCAAATCTACAACATACTTATGATCAATAAAAAATAACAGGTTAAAAATAGATCTCAAATATACAGTGAACTCTATACCTAACTTAACAATGTGCCAATCAACCAGTTAGACAAAGAAGATTGTCCATTGGATGTCAATTCCTCATGAGGATACAAAGCCAAGAACATCATATTTTCATAATCCAATCCTATATACACTGTCATCGGATAGCTTAGTATGAACTATGGACCATGTGTTGCCATCAAATTAAACAAGTAACTAATATATGCCCAGAATAAATTTTTCATACCTCTATATTCTCATGTAATGACTTAATCACCTGGAAAAGCAAAGAGAAAAAGCGTAAATATTATCTTCACAGCAGTCAAGTAAAAAAGTACAGATACACAGAAAAAAATGTAAATCCTTCTCTGAATACATACAAGATATACTATCAAGATCTCAGCCTCTACTAATCAAACATGTAAAGTACGTTGGCATTCAACAGCCAAACATCCAACAAGTGTTACTCTGTCATATCAACTTTATACCTAAAATATTCTTTTAAAGTAACCACAATTTACAGCATCTTGCTGTTATCTCTAGCAAAAGATCAGATATGACATATGGCATCACTTAGATGCAAAAACTCATCAATCATTAAGCAATTTAGAAAACACATTTTTAAAAAGTTACCTGTACAAACATGAGATAAAGGCTTTCTCTCTCAGAGTTGGTAATTGTTGGAAATGCTTTCTCCACATCCTAAAGACACATGTTAAACAAATAATAATTTCCATAGTTACTAAAGTCTTAATACATGATTAGAACCGCTCAGAACTAAAACTACAAAAGAGGAGTATATGCCAAAAGATCATAAATGCAAACAAATAACCAGAGACCATTAGTAGATAGATTCATTTACAACTAAATAACCCTCTTATTTCTTCTTACAGTGATTCATATAAAGTTAGATCAACTATAAAAGGAACAAAATGTAAGAACATATAATTCAGTAGGTCATGATATCATGTAATAACAACCTATCAAGTCATTCTAGGGATTTAAATACATGACAAAGATAACAGGTTCATCAATGTGTTCCAATTTGAGCAAAAGTGACTGAAATTTCAACATCTTCTAAGGTGCCTGAATAACAGCAGGTTATATGTGCTATATGGTTGGTACATACGTTTAATCACAATGTTACGCCTATCCAATTCATTCTTTTAAAGGCTGCATAGTGCCACTAATTTCATCTAGATATCGCCAGCCATTTCTATCAAGCCACTCAAAGATCTGGGCTATTCATGAAGGATTATTCAGTCAGCTTCTAAAGAACAACAACTTCTAGTTGTATACATACCAAGGCTCTCTTTGCATTAAATAAACTTTGGGTCGGTTCTTCTACAAACGTCAACTATTTTCTACAGTGGATGATAAAAAAAATATGCAGGAATTGAATAGTTTATTAGCAGAAGCAATACAAAATTACATCTAGAAGTCAAACTCTAGCTAGCAAACTCAAAATTTCATCTTCTATATTTCACAAAGCTGATATTTTGAACACACGTCTTTTGCGAAGAAGCATATACCGAAGCTTCATGAATAATCAGAGAGAAATTATAGAAGAACACATCAAAGATCACCTCTTTGGAGAAGGCCGTGAGAAGAGAACGAATGCCGAGCTTAAAGGACTTCTTAAGATTTGAATGCCGAGAACTCATCGGCAGATCGCCACGACCGTCCATTGGCGCAAGAAACAAAGGCCCCTTTCGAGATTATCACTAGCAGAAACGGGCGCGGAAACGAAGAGTTGAATCGCTTCACACGAGAAATAGAGGATTTCGAATTCTAGGGTTGATGGGGATGTGGCAACGAAAGAGGCTTCGTTCGATCTGTTCGTGCGAGAAGGCAAGATAAGATCTTTGAACAAAATTACATATATATCCCTCGGACCAATTTAATCCCTCTCACCCTCTCTAACTACATCAATCAAAGCGAGCGGCGGCGTCGAAGGACCGAGCGTCGGCTCCGCGGATGGAACGGATTTGGAGAGGCGACCGTCGTCGTCGTCGATGGTGGGATCGAATCGCACGCGCCGAGGAAGAAGACCCGAAGCAGGGGCGGTGTCTGCATCCGAACCAGGCCGAATTAAATCGGATTCGGGTTACCTGGCACCGAATGGATCGGGTTCGGGTTGACTCCATTACCCGTCTAGGATAGAGTGAATGTTGGATTAGGAAGACTAACAATAGAATAAGGAGGTATTAGTCATTACGGTAAATACTTTGGACTGTTATGTAAATAGCCCCATAAAACATCACAGGTTCCATCGACTTCCAGATAGTTCGGCGTCATTGAATCCAACGGCCGAGATCGTTCCGGACCTCCACAAGCGAAAGCCTCCCATAAAACCTCATCAGCCGCCATTTCGACGGCTCGCTGGTAGCCTCTCCACAACAGTCGATCCTGCACGAGCGAGCCCTATCCGCTCAAATCCCGAGACCCTACCCTTCTTCAAGGTGGTATTTTTATCTCGATCTTGTTTCTTGTCTTCGATCTGGTGGTCGCAGTGATCCTCCTTATATTGCCTTTGTTTCTTTCACGAATGGATTGGTTAGAGTTCGGATGGTGTAAGTCTGAGTACCAAGATTTGAGATTTGGTGTCTGATCGGATGATTCCTACTCTAATCCTCCAGAAAGCTTGCGCCTTTTGTGTACCGTCCCAGACTTCTGAGATGCAGCAAGATAGGTGAAAACTGGGGGGAAGTGTATTGGAGCATGCTAATATTAAAGTTTATCCCTTATTTCTTTTTGTGTTACTCGGGAGAGTGAGAGATGACTGGGAGGCGGTAGTCAATCGAACTTTCTCGCCGAAGAAGAAGATAAACTGAAGCTGCTTCCTTCTTTTAGGCAAAAAGGGGAAAAGGATAAAACATATTGAAGCTGAAACTATCAGTGTCTGAGGAGATAGTGAACTGTCGAATAATAATTCTGGGAATTCATGGAGTAATTGAAATGTCTATGTGTTTTCTTATCATTTTTTTAAAGATCGTATAGGAATAAATATATATATATTGTCACCATAAATCATAAAAGATAGAAAACTGATGTGTTTTTTCTTTCTAAGTTTTCACATGTTATTGGTTCTCATCTCACTTTTCATGTGTCTGATAATTGGACAATAACATGTCATACTGAGAGCTCGGTTGTGCAGAATAGAAAGTGCCGTGCATCTCCAGTAGTGCCAATGGAAACTCAGCTTTCTCTTTGTCATTTTAACTACTTAAGACCATGATTTTTACAGCTTCTTTGCTCCTCAAGGTTGTTGGCTGTTGATGTTGAATGTATTGGCTTGATTATTAATAAAGGAAATCAGTGTCATGTTATCAACTAGCTTCAAGGATCATTTTGCATTCTGGTACAGTATTGCATTTATATCTCTGCTAAAGGAAGTTAATATCTTCCCATTTTTGCTTATGACCTTGATGATTAACTTGTGAGGATCAAGATTTCAGTTGCTACATCTTGGAATGAGATCGATTTGAATGTATACATTGCAAAAAATTTCTCTGCCCAAACAAAAGATCCATTTATTGCCAGTTAACTACATTCGAGGAATCTGACCAATACATGTTTTATGCTTTCTATATGATCTGTTCTGTCAGGTTGATGGTGGGCAAAGTAAAGACTCACTAGATGTGATTGATTGTGTGACTGTGGGAAGGGGATGGGCATGTTAGGTTCTAAAAGGTGATACATGCACGTGCACTGTGTTGACATCCCATAATAGGAAGCATATGAGAGATAAGAAACTAGAATATACAATTTTGCTAGACTAATCAACCTACAAAATGTGACCTGCGGACTGTGTTATCTAATGTTTCTGACAGTTGAAAATTTTGGTTCTTGAGAAGTTTCATAACAAAATCTAACCTAACTGAATAATTATCTCCATAACAGGTTCAAAGGACGTAGTCTACCTAATTTACCCAGTTTGCTGAAGATCACATGATTTATCCTAGAACAGTGTACTTTAGGATGGCATCCCCCATATTTAAGTTATGCCTTTTAGTTGGAAACTTATGTTCATTTTGTGTGATAATGCAAATAAATTTTTGCCTGAGTTATGTGGGATTTAATTTTTGAATCTTTTTAATGCCACACCATGATTAGTTTCATTTATCAATTGAATATTTTGTATGGTGATAACTGAACATATCCAACCATTACTTTTCAGCAAGACTAGGTAGCATGATGCATCATTTATGAACTTGAATATAATTACAATATCTTCTACTAGACTTTGTTTGGACTATATTGAGTCTTTATGCTCCTTTGTCAAAGTTGTACTCCATGTTCACTTGTTTTATGCTTTCACTACAATATCACTTGTGACCTACAAATTATTATGTTTATCTTGCTTTGTTTGACACATTAATGTGTATGTTTCTATAAAATTTGTAGATGAGAATCTTTGTTGTACACCATTGTGAGCTATAAAGCTGTGTTGTTTTTCATCGACAGGCAATGGCTGCTACTTTCTATGCAATGTCTACTGTTGGTGCTATTGCTTCTCCTAGCAATGTCAGACCAAATAAGAAGCTCTTGGCTTCTAAACAAAAGTTCTCCCAGTTTTCTTCTTTTTCTTCTATATCACCTATTGCAATCAGCAGCAGGGGACAGAGCTTGTGTTATCTGAGAAGAGGAAACTCTAAGATTAATGCAATGGCTAAGGAATTATACTTCAACAAGGATGGATCAGCTATTAAAAAGCTACAAGTGAGTTTTGTAGAGATATAATTCTTCAAAGCATGCCTTTTTCTTATATAAATTAAGTGTCATTTATAGTTTCTTATGTGTACAACTGGTCATATCAGACTGGTGTCAACAAGCTTGCAGACCTTGTTGGGGTTACCCTTGGTCCGAAGGGCAGGAATGTTGTCTTGGAAAGCAAGTATGGATCACCTAAGATTGTAAATGATGGGGTGACAGTAGCAAAAGAGGTGTGTTTTCCCTGCATCTCATGTCCAAGCTTTTATGATATGCTTCGTCTTTTGATTGTGATGTGCATGCAAATATTTGATGGCTGGTTGTGAGGTTTTAGTTCTGTATATACTTCTTAGTAAATGTATGACTCCATTGTCATTTCTATGGAAATTGTAGATATAATGCTAAATTCAGGATATAAAATTTTCTTCATGTCAAAATGGTTGGAGAATTAATCTTGTAGCTTATAGGAAAAATATAAGAATGTTGTCTTCCAAATTTTGCATCCTCAGCTGCTTTTTCTTTGTTGCTTTTGTTACTGATAATCTCTATTGCTTTACTGTATGATATTTGTCATCAATATTCCTCAATCTGTGCACTGTAAATTGAAAGGCAAAGTATGCATTCTCCCTCTCTTTTCTTAAATTGTGTAACAAATTGATGTTTGGTGATTTAAGACTTGAAGTCATGGAAGTCTTTGAATTAGTCATGTGAACTATAAATGAATCCTTATCAAACTTTAATTGCCTTATAGGTTGAGCTAGAGGATCCTGTTGAGAACATTGGTGCCAAGCTAGTAAGACAAGCGGCTGCTAAGACCAATGATTTGGCTGGTGATGGGACAACTACGTCAGTTGTTCTTGCTCAAGGGTTGATTGCGGAAGGTGTTAAGGTACATCTTCCCTGCATATATTTTCTTTTGTAGGGATAGATTTCTCTTTCCTTGTTATTATATTTGTAAATCATGCAGGTGGTTGCAGCCGGTGCTAACCCTGTTCAGATTACTCGTGGCATTGAAAAAACTGCCAAAGCACTAGTTACTGAACTTGAGAAGATGTCTAAGGAGGTAAACTGTATTCCTAACCAATGGTAAAGTCAGGCTAGGAAAAAAAGTTAGGGAACTGATCATGAAATCCTGTCATATGCTCATGCATTCTTATGTTGCAGGTAGAAGACAGTGAACTTGCGGATGTTGCAGCTGTTAGTGCTGGTAACAACTATGAGATAGGGAACATGATTGCTGAAGCAATGAACAAGGTTGGGAGGAAGGGGGTGGTTACCCTTGAAGAAGGGAAAAGTGCCGAGAACAACCTATACGTTGTTGAGGGGATGCAGTTTGATCGTGGTTATATTTCCCCTTACTTTGTGACAGACAGTGAAAAAATGACTGTTGAATATGAGAATTGCAAGGTTTGGTCTCAAACTCGAAGTACTTCTATATATGTCATCAGGAGTCGTATTGCCGTGTTATCTGTATGCATGTTAAGCTTGTATTTTGAAAATCACGTCTATTTGTATTCAGTTGCTTCTAGTTGACAAGAAAATCACCAATGCTAGAGATCTTATCAATGTTTTGGAAGATGCCATAAGAGGGGGATACCCAGTAGTCATAATTGCAGAAGATATTGAACAGGAAGCCCTTGCAACTCTTGTTGTGAATAAATTAAGAGGGTCACTGAAGATTGCTGCACTAAAAGCCCCTGGATTTGGGGACCGCAAAAGTCAGTACCTTGACGATATTGCGATATTGACTGGAGGTTGATCCATTTCCTTTTTCATAAGTATCTCATTGAGAGCTGTTCTTTCTGTAACATTAGTTCATTAGTCATCCTATGATTCTGACTATTTGTTGGTTTTATGTAGCTACTGTAATTAGAGATGAAGTTGGCCTTTCACTGGATAAAGCTGGCAAAGAGGTCTTGGGTACTGCTGCCAAGGTTGTACTCACCAAAGATTCAACCACAATAGTTGGAGATGGGAGTACGCAGGAGGAAGTAACTAAAAGAGTTGCACAGATAAAGAATCTGATTGAGGTTGTATTATACAGAATTTTTTTTATTACATTTTTTGGCTTATAAAAGCTTAAATTCCTAAACCATCTAAGCTCCATCAATCTCTATTTCTAGGCTGCGGAGCAAGAATATGAGAAGGAAAAGCTTAATGAGCGAATAGCAAAGCTGTCTGGTGGTGTTGCCGTCATTCAGGTAGGGTGAAGCATTTACATAGAGGTTACTCCGTCTCGTTTGTTTCTTTTTTGCACACTAGGCTCCATGGTTACATGCAAAATGGCACACTGTGCCTTTCATTTTTCTCAAATTTGTGTAGGTTGGAGCACAAACAGAAACAGAACTAAAAGAGAAGAAGTTGAGAGTTGAAGATGCTCTGAATGCTACCAAGGTTTGGCTGTTGATCTGTCATTAGTTTCATAGTTGGCTATCTCTTTTTATGATTTATGTTTTCATCAACTGTTTTTGTGTATTTCTTTTATGTTTAGGCTGCTGTTGAGGAAGGTATTGTTGTTGGTGGTGGCTGTGCTCTTCTGAGGCTTGCATCAAAAGTCGATGCCATCAAGGAAACACTTGACAATGACGAGCAAAAGGTTAGCATATATATGATAATATATTTTTTTCCCTCAAGAAGAAAACAATGGCACAACAATACTATGTTGAATATTGACATCTCTGAGATATACAATATCAATGCCTTTCTTTCTTATTTTACTTTCACAGGTTGGTGCGGACATAGTCAAGAGGGCCTTGGGCTACCCACTGAAGCTGATTGCTAAAAATGCTGGCGTTAATGGAAGTGTGGTCATGGAGAAGGTCTTTGATGCCTTGTGATTTTTTGCTTGAGTGATTTGTTTAACAGATTTGCATTTTATTTAAGCTAATCGTTTGATAATTGCATTAGGTGCTGGCCAATGATAACTTCAAGTATGGTTATAATGCTGCTACTGGGAAATATGAGGATTTGATGGCTGCTGGTATAATTGACCCTACTAAGGTTTGTATATCTCTTTTCTGCGAACTTAGTGTACTCATGGGTGTTCGTTTTCATGCTCTGTAGGATTAGCAATTTAAATTATTTTACTTCAGTTTAATTGATTAATACACTACTTGCCTGAAAAATAGCTTTCTCATAGAGATTGAGGTTTTCAACTTTTGTCTTGAAAATATGTTAATACCATTTTTGCCTGTAAGAAATCAATCTAAAATTCCATAATAATGGAAAGTGATAAATGCGTGTTAATCTCTACCCAAGCTATTGCCCTTGATTTGATCCGGCAATCGATGCATTTTGCATCTGCTGTCGAAAGTTTGAATTACCATGTAAAATGAAACAGGTGGTGAGGTGTTGTTTGGAGCATGCCGCATCAGTGGCAAAGACTTTCCTCACATCAGATGTCGTGGTTGTTGACATTAAGGAGCCTGAGCCTGTGCCTGCCGGAAATCCAATGGACAACTCAGGTATCCCCAAGACCGAACTAATCTAACTGCGGTTCGCATTTGCCTTTTGCGGCACTTCCCTTTTGGTATGATATATGTTCTTTATACTCTGTTTGATGACAGGTTACGGCTACTAGTCAAACTAAGACAGCATTAAAAATCCGAGTGATTGGAGTCGATGGAGCTGCAGATGAGGCTATGCTGGGTTAGGTTTTCGAATTGGTAGAAAGTGATTCAAACAGGCTAGTGTGAAAACCTCCAAGGGCAAAAGGAAAATGAGATGTCACCATGGGAACCTCTATATTTGTATGATGATTGTGTCGTCTTCCTGAAATTTTGCAGCCAAATAAACCCACAATTCCTCTTCCTGCTTGCTTTTGGCATTTCTGTGCTGAGTGATTTTGCTGGGAACCATAATTGATGAATTCCTTATCACGCTGTGATGACAGAGGCATTGCTAAGCTTCAGTTTACCTCTTAAATATGTGAATATCAAGGATTAGTGCTTGCAACCAAACAATCTATCATCTTAAGTAACTTATCCACATTTTATTATCTATCAAAATTATACTAATTTGTTTACTAATGGACATTTTTTTTCCTTTCTTTCACTCCACATATCCATCCATCTTATCATTTAGCAACGCATATGTTATTTCTTAACCATCTAACATTTGATTCCATAAAATATCACTAATACAATAGTGATCCAACAAAACATAAACTTGATGCATATATATTTGTTTGCAACTTCTTTTTCTGCCACTGATTTGCCTCCTGGAATGCCAGTGAGGTCCAGTGTTAATAATGATCAAAGCAGACCGGGTTTGCGAAGTGAGATGCTTATACTGATAATACCTTAACTAATGGCAAATCCACGCTAGTCTCTGCTACATAGGTTATTGAGAATAAGCATTTCAAGGAGCCACTTAACACACTCCAAGAGAAACAACTGTAATGACAACATAAACCAGTTTAAGCTGTGGAAAGCTAAGCACTCGCTCAGCTTTCTTATGATACGTCGAGTAAATCAAAGGTAGCATGAACATTTTCAGCCAGCATAAATCTTGGATCATAAAAGAACACTCAAGGTTCAGCGCTTTGGCTGGATTCTGTCTTCTTAGTGATGATGGTTTTGAACATAACGAAGGCCACAGTATTTGCATACAGCTGGTGCTTCTAGGTCAAGGCAAATAAACTCTATCGGATGGCCTAGTGCAGGATTACTATCTGCATTTTGAACAGCAATTTTGTCAGCATCACGAAATGAGCAAAAGATGGGAGGGCAAGAAGTTACTAAAAGAGGTGGAACTAAGTCGGATGATTACGTCCTTCACAAGCGACAATCCGTCCTTCAACTTTTATCGGAGGCACTTCATTGATCAACTCCATTGGTGATTTCTTGCGGGTGTCCTGCACAACTCATTTACACATGTTTTAGATGCACTTTTATTAGACATCGAACAGAGTGTGTCTAAGTCAGATTTCATTGTATAAAAGAATTAAAATGTCGAAGGAGAAAGTTTTGCATCAAAATTCTATCTAACCGCCCAAAAGGGCAAAAATTTTCTCCCCACAAACGTACTAATATTGTAAAGAAAATTGATACAGTTGCTTTTTCACTCACATTTTTGCCATCAAGCAAACAGCCAATGATCATTTCTTTTTCTTTCCTTTTACATGAACACTTTTTATATTTAGATTCACTTTCTTTAGAACCTTGTGTATCAAACAGGGCCTAAATCAAGTTTTAAGTTCACCATATAATTGGAATAATTCCCAACTAAATGGAGATGAATATTATAGATCCTTCATTTGGTTGAGTACTGATAGTAGCTAAATTACAAGATAACCAAGCTCTGTCACATCCTTTCTTTCTCTTTCTGATCAAGTATCCGATGCTCTCACTCCATCTCTCTGGCACTTCTAATTTCAATAGACATAATAATTTTGTAATTATCTGATATATATTTGCTTAGTGCAAATGATACTTGGTGGGTGACACATAAATCTCAAGATTTCTCTTCTCAGTTCTAACAATCCCAGTTTTTCATTCTATAAGCACCACACTCTTCAATCTCTTGTTCCCATCAAATAATATAACATATCAAGAAATTCACTTCTTGGAATGGTTGATAATTCAATTCACTTTACCTCCATTTTCTCTTCCTAAAGCTAGAGTTGCATCAGATCATTAAACCTACCTCTATGTCATGTAAAATCTTTAGCTTCTAACATTTTCTCCATATCTCTCGTTCTAATATATACTCTACCCAACCAACAAACAGCAATCAGTATATACTCCACAAAATGCTTGTCCATAGTAAGTGCAAAGCTATAAAGCTTGAAGGTTAATTCTTGGTACAGACTTACTATTATTGGGAGAACCACTGAAAGAAGCCCTTCCAACGAACCCTAATCGTAATTATTAAGGGAAAAAAAGGCACATTTTGAGACGAATTCATGAAATCCCATCGAGACCACATCGCAAGCTCTTCCCCATCAGACGGACAAACCAATCAGATTCCTAATCGGGAAATAATATGCCCTGCCGGAACCAAGGTTGGCACCCACGCGAAGCTACATCCGATCAAAACAGAACTAGGGAGAGAAGAAACGATGGGATCGAATCGATTACCTGCATCCATTTGGCGGTGTGATCGCTGACAAGAGAGCCGATCGCCCTCGTCCCCAGCGGGGCGCGGAAGGGATCTAGGGTTTTCAGGAGGCGGGGAAGCTGTCGCGTCGCCATCGCCGAGCGACACAGATCGAGGACGAGAGGGAGAGAGAGGTGTCTCGATTGATAAAGGAAATAAGACCATAAGATCTCGACTATCCAAAGTTTTGCCTTTGTTCCATGATTCGTGCGTGGGATATTAACACAAATCAAAAAGCAGCGGGCGCTGTTGGCCCGAGGTCAGCATTTGTGTCGGACCAGAAGTCAAACTATTGGCTCAAATACGGTCAATATAAACCTATTTGGCAAATCATCGATCACCAGAAACCAACAGTCCAGGCTTCCTCAATTGCTATGGGCCAGAACTGTGGGACCGACAAGGGACCCACTTGTGAGGCCTTCCTCTTCCATTCAAAACGCTGGTAGCAAAAGAGGTACGTCAGGGTGGACGGAAACAAAAGGCATTTATCTTCGATTCATCTTCTCCGCCCAACACTAGACGATACTGCCTTGTGAAAGGGGTTGAGATCCCCTTTAATTCTTGTTTGAAGTAAATTTCTGCTCAGCCACTCATATCCGTCAGTGATGGCTGGGTCCAATAAATTAACGGATGTGATGCGAATTTATTCACGCATGTTATTGAAGCACTCGGAGAGGATCCTCATCCTACAAGAATGGCTTCTCATCGGATCCACTGATTCTTTAATCGAATGTGTTCGTCAGCGCCGCTCTCCGGCTTCTTCCCCGTCTTCTCCGCCGACTCCTCTGTGGTTCGTCCTTGCCATCCCCCGAAGCCCCCACCGCTCCCTTCCCATCCCCCAGTTCTCACCCGTAAGATCGATTCCCTCCTTCTAAAACCCTAACCTTCCGCCCCAATTCTTCCTCGATCGAGTGCGTTCCGTCTGAACGCCTACTGGTGATTCTTGACGGCGAAGGGATGAATGGAGAAGGAGGAGACGCGGACGGGGCCTCTTCGTCAGCGTCAACGGTGGCGACGACCGCTAACGCGTGCCTGAATGGCGGGGCGCCGCCGCCGTTTCTGAGCAAGACGTACGAGATGGTGGACGACCCTGCGACGGACGCCATCGTGTCGTGGGGGCCGGCCAACAACAGCTTCGTGGTGTGGAACACCATCGAGTTCGCGAGGGACCTCCTACCTAAGTACTTCAAGCACAACAACTTCTCCAGTTTCGTTCGCCAGCTCAATACTTATGTACGCCTATTCCTCTGAACCCACAATCTTTTGGTTTTTCTATACAATACGTCTGTAACCTAGTTAATTTTATAGTTCATCTTTTTGGTGATAAATTTTGTGTGCTCGAGTTTGATTGAATCGATTAGGGTAGCTCGGATGGTAATAAATCGGAGTTGGAACATTGTCAAAAGTTGATTGCGGTAGACATGGACAAAAATTGGGAATTCGCAGATAAAAATCTTATCTTCTTTAGGAGATTAGTATTTGCAACCCATTTTTACTATTTATAACCCCATTTTAAAATTTGTTAATATTTCTAAACTACCCTTTTGCAAATGGCTTAGATATCTTTGTTTTCCCCCTCCTCCTCCTCTTCATCTTCTTCTTTCTCCACCTCTTCTTCTTCCTCCTCAGAGGACGGCGTCGAGGGGGTGGTGAATGCAGGGCAGCATTTGGTGACGGCAATGGAAGGGAGCGGAAGGGGAGCACGGGGTTGTGGGGAAGAAAAACAAAAAGGTAATATCGATAATACTAGGACTGTAAATAGTGTTTTAAAATTTTATTTTTTTAAAAGTGGTTGTCAATAACAAGGGTTTGTCAATAATAAAAAGGGGATTATGAATAGTAAACTTCTTTCTTTAAAGTAGAGATAGTCCTCTTAGTGCTCTGGGGTTCCTGTCCTCTATGGTAGAAATCGGAAGCAGCACATCGTAGAAGTGAAGGAATGATGTTGACTGGACAAAGGAGAAGCAGAGAAAGTAGAAAGCTATTTCTTTCATTTTTGCTGTCACGTTCAATTTGTTAACTTTTGCATGGTTTCACATGTTTATCATTTACAATCTTGGTGCTGGAAGTTCGTTTGGATTTTTCTATTTAGTATGTAGATCGATGTAGAAGGGAATGATAGCTAGAAATGACAGTGTCAAAAGGAAAGAAGAAAGATAAAAGCAGCATCATAAACATTGGATGAGCAATGATTCAAATATAATTAATAAATTCTAAATGTTTAATCATCTGCAATCAACCTTCCAGTTTGATTTAGGTATAACAATAGCACTGATGCTGAATTAGTATAGTCTGAACTGAATAGAATATACATTAGATCCAAAAGAAACAGAAGAGTATAACAAAAATCGAAAAAATGTTATAGTAGTCTCAGGGCAGGGAATGATGGTTAAAGATCATAGAATATGCTATCCTGAACTTGGTTTGTGCCTAGACCAGGTTGGCCATGAGTTTGACTTGGCTGACCAGTTTAGGACCTTGTTCAACCCTGTTATGGACTGCATCAAGGGCTCATCGCTACAACTAGTTTGAGCGAGTTCATGAAATTGACTTGGATGATGATGTGGCAACAACTGCAGCACCTATTCAGCCCTATTTTGATTCAAAGCAGATACAGAAAGCTTTTGGAGAGTATATTGTCATAACATATTCTAGTTATCCAACACGTGGGGGTTCGAAGTGTCAAGAATACGAGGGATTTGGCCCGAGATCTTGCAAAAAAACTATGTCAGAGGCATGCCCTATAAGATCCCTTTGATGCTTACGTTAGTACAGGCTCAATGGATTCAGTAAATGCATTCCATCATATGTGTTTGCCGTCAAGGAGACACCTAAGTCCTTTTTAGGGTTTATAGTGCAGTAGACGTATATTGGGTTGAGGTCGTGGTAAATGTCGAGAACAATTATGCACATCCTTTGACCATCAATAGGTCATAGAATCGTTTTTAAACTTTGGGATAAAAAGTAACGACTTGTTGAAGTAGCTTTTCGCCTACCCATGGAGCTGAATCAACATCCTTATTGGCGCCATGTTATCGGCATAATAGGTTTGGATCCCTCATGATGTGTTGGTTGAATGGGATCGGGGTGTCGGCCAGACGGAGGTGATGTGTCGACCATGTGGCGATTATGTGTTGGTCAAAAGAGGATGATCGGTTGATGGTCGCCTCCTATGATATCTCCTGTATCATATAGTAAATGGGATTTCTAGATGGACTAGTGAAGTGTTTCTTGTCCAACCCTAGCAGCCTATATTACCCACTTGGATATAAACTTAAGGAGGCTAAGAAGCACAGCGTTCCAACTTGACAGGACTCTTTGTTGAAAATTAAAGAAACTGTTGGACGACAGGGCAAAAGGAAGTTGCTACAGCACTAAATTAATATATCTAAGATTATATTATTGCTGAAAGTTAAAAAAAAAAAGTTGTTTTGAGTTTGGAGTACAGTATTAATTTTATCGCACTAGTAGCCTACAAGTCCCAGGGGTTGTCTTGGATAATTATTTTTCTTCATTGCAGTAGAATTACCACTAGTTAGTTGTTCTTTCTTCTCTTTTGTCATTTTTATCGTTTCTCCTCCTTAAATTGGAGAATACCAGATAGGAAGGTTATATCCTATTGGAATTTGATATTTTTGTAAGAAGTCGAGCCATATCAAAGCTGACTACTTTATCATGATTAGATTGCACTTATGGCTTTAACACACAAGTTATCTTCGTTCTGGCTACCAAAAAAACCATGCAAATATTTAGCTTATCTTTTTTATGATAGTTTTTTAATTCTTGTGAATCTTGTTTCCTGATTGCCTCATCTACTATTTCCAAATTAGTTTCTAAATCTACTAACCATGATTATATGCACTGAAAGTATATAATAAGCATAACCATTCTTGATCCTTATAGAAGGTGGGGGGAAGATTATATCATGGTAAGTTTGACAAGACTAATGTATAAGAATTGCCACAAAAACCTGACCTTGTGGGAAAGAAAAGGGTTCTAAGGTAAAAATGGACCCATTTTCTTCACTGATGGTGATGGAAATTGTTACTGATGGTGATAGAAATTGTTTTCTTTTTTTAAAAAAAAAATACCTTGTATTGCACAACTTTTTTGAATCACAACAAACACACTTGTATGACAGACTCAAGTTAGTTTAGTGACTTCTTGGGAACTTTTCTTGTTTAGTAGTATTTCCAACTTGGGGAGCATGTAATGGTGGGTTTTGCTAGTAACATTGAATCTTGGATTTGAAGTTCAGAATGGTTGGACCATAGTTGGTACCTTTTGGCTTGTTTTAAATGGTTGTATTGGGGTTTAGAACACTGAATTTAATTTCTTTTTCTGGCTTGTGTCTCATTGTTTGTGCAGGGTTTTAGAAAGGTTGATCCTGATCGATGGGAGTTTGCTAATGAGGGATTCCTGAGGGGTCAAAAACATTTGCTGAAGGCCATCAGTAGGAGAAAATCAACCCATGGACACAATCAACAGCCACAGCAGCAGCAGCAGCAGCAGCAGCCTCAAACACAGAATACTATTGAGGTGGGGAAGTTTGGGTTAGAAGAAGAGATTGAAAGGCTCAAGAGAGACAAGAATGTACTAATGCAGGAACTGGTTAGGCTGAGGCAGCAGCAGCAGACTACTGATCAGCAGCTAAACACCTTAGGTCAGCGCCTTCAAGGAATGGAACAGCGCCAGCAACAGATGATGTCATTCTTGGCAAAAGCCATGCAGAGCCCTGGATTCTTAGCCCAGTTGGTGCAACAAAATGACAGCAATCGGCGCATAGTTGGAGTAAGCAAAAAGCGGAGATTGCCTATGCAAGAAAATGAGCTGGATGGTGAAAGCACTATTCAGGATGGTCAAATAATTAAATACCAGCCCCTGATAAATGAAGCAGCAAAAGCAATGCTGATGCAAATTCTGAAGTATGACACATCTCCTAGATTGGAATCCTTTGGGGACTCCCAGAACTTTTTAATTGAGAATTATTCTTCACCTCTAGAGGCTTTTGATAGCAGTTCTCTAAAGCGGACTTCAGGAGTCACTCTTTCTGAAGTGCCACCTACAAGTTCTGGTGTTCCATCTTTGCCAGCAAGCTCTGGATATTCAGCAATGCTGCCTCCTGTGTCATCTGAGATTCAATCGTCATCCAATGTAGCACATATGGTTACAACCACCAAAATGCCTAACATGGATTTGAGGTCTGGGACTATTGCTCCATCTCATACTAATAATGGCATATCAGAACTTTCTCAAGTGCAGGCTATGATGCCTGACGGATTCAGTCATAGCTATGTAGGGTCTAACGGAGGAAGCATTCCTATGAACCCTATTTCCGATGTCATGGATGAGCTGGCAGGAATTGAGACTGAAAAGTTTGCCTCCGATATGGACATCTTAAGCGATGACGAGCAGCTTCCAAGCATAAATGATCCTTTCTGGGAACAATTCTTGACCGCAAGCCCACTATTGGGAGATGCCGACGAGGTTGATTCAGACTTGCATGAAACTGAGGAAATAGGGCTAGAAGCAAGGAATTCTGGGGACAGTACCCAAAGCATGGATCACCTCACAATGCAGATGGGGCATCTTGCCCCACATAGCAATAAGTGATAACAAAATGCACGCCTGTGTTTTTTTGTTGGATGCAATCTATAATAACATCATAATCACATTACTCTCAAGAGTCAACCGGCAAACACATTATATGTGGCTTAGTTTTGCTACTTTAACTGCGAGTCAAACAGCTATGTGTTGGAGCCAATTGTATTGTTCTTGGGAAATCCTTCCTGTTGCTATTGCTTAAGAGATCTTATGTGGAACACACAGCTTATATATTTCCTTGAAGTTGCACCAGTCTTCTCTAACATGGTCTTTTTTATATTTTTGTTGTTTCTGAGACCATTAGGTCCTTGTTGTACATCATCATTGACCATATAATATCAATATCAAGGATATATGACCATTAGGCCCTCTAAGGTGGAAAGTCAAAATGGGCTTTTTGCAGCAGCAGTTTATTTGGTGTAGATTTATCCTCGTATTGTTTGAGCATGGATTATATAACATGTATGTTTGTATAAGATTTTGTTTCCTCTTTGAGACCTACTTACTGTACAAACAAATCAAAGCCAGTTTGGAGAACATGCATCTGCTCTGAGAAATGTGGCTTTGAAGCATGCATCTTATGTGACTTGGTCATGGTTAACATTTTCTCGAGCTTTGTGAATTGGAATTGGAATGTAATTAATTATTTTTAGTTCAGATTATTTTTTATAATAAATTATTTTTAATATTTCGATCTATATATTTTTAAAAGATATATTAAGATTTTTTTAAAAAAATATATTGAGATTTTTATATTTATGAAAATAAAACATTTAAAAGTTATATCGAGATTCTTATACTTACGAAATAAGATTTTTAATTTAATTATTTTAATATTTTTTTATTTTTAATCAATATATGAATCGTAATATAATTTTTAAAAATATAAAGATCGAGATACTAAATATAAATATAGTTAATTATAAAAGTAATTTATAATTAGTTTATATTCCATCTAATCTATATTTGAATACTTTCAAATTTGACTTAATTTTTAAAAAAATAAAAATAAATGAAATAAATATGTATGTTATATTTGTCCATTAATATCAAGAGACTGAAACGAGTTGTGATATTGCATTTATTATATTTGATTTCATAATCAACCTGAAAACATATCAAATTCGATGTAAAAACCCATAAAATCATCTAAAAATAAAGAACATGAGACGAACCATGCTATATTTGATTGTAAGATGCAGATGAAAATGAATTATATTACTGTAATAAAATGAAATATAATTTTATTTATGAATATAATATCATAAAGTTTAATCTATCCACAATTCATGTACGGATCCACGGGGCGAGAGAACAAAGTTGTGCGATCATTTGGTAAGAACAGAAAGAATCTGCATGCAGTTTTCTTTGACTGCGTGCGGTTGATTCAGGGAAAGGAAGAGAAACGAACGAAACGAAAAGATTACATCTTTGAGACTCCCGACGAATCGAATGACTGTGAGAAACCTATCGATCACTTACTGTCTACGGATCCTTCCACGTGGGGCTCGTGAAGAGCCCCGGAGGACCGCGGAAGGAGCAGGCCCGGCGATGGAGGTTGCGGAGGCTGCAAGGCTACCGGTGAGAACGGAGCGGCAGCGTAGGGTGGCGGAGTCAAGGCGACAGCTGCGGGCACCTGGGCGACAGCAGGTCCAGGAACGCGCTCGGCGACTCGAGGTCGAGCGGCAAGGGTGGAGGAGGGGAAGGCCGGAGCGGCGAGTGGGCGGGGCGGTGGGAGCCGTCGGAGTGGAGGAGGGAGATCTCCAGGAAGCGCATGTAGGCGGAGAAGGGGGTCTCGGCGGGCGGCGGCACAGCGTGGTCGGCCGGGGTGGTGGGGACGGAGGGGCGGGGGGGGGGCGCCAGGGGCTGGGGGCGGGCCTGGTTGAGGCGGCGCGGCTGCGGGAGGGAGGCGGAAGCGCCGGTGAGCTGCTGGACTACCGAGCGGAAGTCGCTGCTGCGGATGTTGTAGACGCGCGGCTGGCGGGGGCCCTCCTTCTTGATGGCTTTGTTGACGCCGAGACTGTGCTGGTTCCTGGAGCTCTCCATTCTTCTTCTTCCTCTTCTTCTTCTTCTTCTTCTTCTTCTTCTTCTTGTGCTGCTGTGTCTGATTCAAACCAAAAAAACTGCGAGAGGTGTGCAGAGAATAAGATGATAAAGAGTGGGAGAAGGAGATGGTTAGGCACAGAAATCTTCGTTTCAGACTGTCGTTTACGGTGGGAAGGTTGGCGGAAAAGTATTCGGGGACGCGCAAAGGAACGAAGAATAAGAAGTGAGAGAGCGAGAGAGAGAGAGAAGAATTCAATGGTGACTTGTACCGGACGCCAGTCAGTCAAGACATACACATTTCTTTTGGGTCTCGAAGGCATACGCATGCACTAACAATATAATAACATATAACGGTTTTTACGTGGAGTTTGGAGTGCGGTGAGAGAGAGAGAATAGAAAGGTATGTAATATATATAACAGTTATATGATACGAAAGTATGCATATTGTATTTTGATTCTGTTTCTTAGGCTCAGATTATGAATACATTGATGTCACAATTTTTTGAATGATAAGTTATCATAAACTACTGAGAATTCAATTAATATTCATTTGTTTCTGCTATATACAAATATATGCACACACAATGGAAAGAAGATGCGGTGGTGACATCGTTGCTGCAGTCATTATCTGCCAATGCGATCAGACTCCATCTCACATGGCGACGTGGATGAGACGGTACTGAAGAAAATTTGAGGATAACCTGCAGGATCACGGCAGGTGAGTTGACAGACATGGCGGCGGCGGAGGAAAAAGACGACGATGGAGCGGCTCTCAGAAAGAGAGAGAGAGAGAGAGAGGTGGTCGAGTGGCAGCGAGACGCCAAGAATCGCGCTGCTACATGACCCACCAAGCCGTCCCCCTCTTTACTGGTCGTCGTCGTCTCGTGCTGGTGCCAGCAGCCGGCGGCGGCGGTACTTGAAGGGGCTGCTACTGGTGAGCGAAGACGATACTTCTCTTCTAATTCGATGTTTGGGTCCACAGGCACTGCGCCAATATATTTGACCACTGTGGTTTGAGTTGGAAATCGAGATTCCATCAGCGACTTGGATTTAAGCATTTTGGAGATTATGACTTTGAATTCATCATGTTTTCGTTCGTGATAAGTGTCATCATTGATTGTTCATGGAATCAACGAGGCACACATCACAATGTGGGAATGTTCTTGAACTTCACATGTCATCTAAATAGTAACGATTTTGACTTTTGAGATTTGCTCGTTGACGGTCGACATGACATAGATTTACTAATAACAAGGAACGATTTGATGCTGTGTTGTATCATAAGGTGGGGAAGAGGCTCTTCTCCATTGCTCATCAAAAGACCATTGAGGTTTTCATCTCACTGACCATGAAGACCTGAGAACACAAGAGGTGATGATGGAAAGGGGAATGAGGTCCTGTTTGAGATATGGGAGTGGATAGAGACAGCACAAGAAGGTAGGTTTCAAAACTCAGATAATGATGTCATATCTGATGATTGAAAAGACCACAGATACAGATCTATCACTTAGTTACTGTCACAAAAATGGACTAGAAAACCTCTTATATTGGTTTCTCAACAACAGTGATATATGTTTGCCACCTCTTTCAAAAAAAATAAAAAACCCTATGTTCTCATAATTTATCTATAACAGAGATCAAAAATAAAAAAATAAAATACTAGCTTTTTAAATATATTTTCATAAGCTTTTTTTCATTCAAGCATTACGTAGAAAGGGGCGCCATTAGAACATCTCCTAAAACATGAAGATAATACTATTTATCCATAGGAATTCCTCTACTTGATAAATGTGGTGGAAGATGCAGCCTGGAGTATCAGCTAAGAGTCTATTTCACAAATACTGATTACTTCAACTAAATGCAGAAGCTTTGCCATATGGGAAGTTCCCAGAGATCATCAGTTGTAAACCAGATGGAAGAAGTAGGATTTATGGTGATGAGACACAAATATGCTAGCCATGAGGAAACTTGGATATGGTATCCTTTCATTTAGTTGTTCTCTATTTGGATTCCATGTCAAAAACTTGTCAGACTTTTCAACTAATGCCTGGCTAGTAGGGCAGGAGATGTAACCAAGTGGAACAGCTAAAAATAATAACTCACATTTGAAAGGCATGGAAGCTGCAGTCGGTAGAATGGAAGCAGGACAACAAAGTGAAACACTAACAGATCAGCTAAGGACTTGGATATCTGGTTTTCATTTGTTTTACTCCTGCAGAAAACACAGGTCAAAACTCAATCCAGATACTCTAGAGAGTAATGTGTTTCTCAAAATGAGATACAAGCACAGGTTCTTTCCAACGAAACTAAAATGTAACAACAAAATTATGATTACAAACTCTGAAATGTTAATCTTGTGCCGACGACACTTAAAAGGAAACATGTGGGTAAGGAGACAAAAAAAAAAAACTTGCCGCTTGACCGAAAAAATCCACAAGCTAGACACCTCAGCATCCATGTACATTGAACTTTAAGAACACTACCTTAGCTTCCATAATCCACCAGCATGTAAAAAACTACTTGGGCATGACTGGATGCATCTCGGCTTATTTTCCTGAGCTCTCTCTCGATTTTTTAACTATGTACTAAATACAGGGAATGATGGCATTTACATTCTGCTGCAAGTATGAACTGGACTCGAAACCTAACCCTGAAAACTTAAATAAGAACTATAAACAAGATATAATGACAATATTGGACTTAACTTCAATCTCTCTAATGTACTTTTTCAGGTATTGTTCTGAGTTATCTGCTGCACCTAGGGCCCATGATAATTGTCCAATGCTGTAAGTATAAGACAGTGAAAGCTCCAATCTGGTAATTAGCATCAGGAAGGGGAAGTGGAGCAGTAGTAAACTAACCACACTTCAGCAAGCAAATATGTATGATGAGTACATCTAGTGGACCCAGCTGGCTCAAGGATGAAGTATGATGCTGATATTGTCATGCCTCTTCATTCTCAGGGAGAAGACTGCACCTCAATAAGAATTTATACCTAGAAATGCATTAGTTCACATACTTTTTGCAAACGTTAGAGAGAGCCAAATAACACATGAAAGCTAGATAACTAACTTACATGGAACATATCAATGGAGCCCAAATAACCAGATACTGGTCAACCTTCTCTTATACACTAAACCATAGTGACTGCACACAAGAGCAACAATAGAAAATTGGAGTTAAAAGCAATGGAGCGATTTATGGCTAGTGGACAGATGGCCATGGGCCCTCATCATGCTTTGTAATCTTAAGAAACTATATTCTGGCTACACTTGCAGGTAATAACTTACAAGCTATATGTGCTCTGAATCTGTATAGCCACCAAAAAGAAGCAAAGAAGTGTTAATACAAGGCTTATCAGGCAAAAGTTGCTCTGTCTGGGAAATCGGTTTGGCAGTCTGTGCCCTATCAGAAGAAGGAAAAGCTAGCGAGAGCGAAAGCAAAGCTGTTGAACCATCACCATCATCCACTGCAGTAGCAGGCATCTTGTCTAGATTACCCTGCACAACTTGTGTAGATAACAAAGGCAAGGTATCCTGTTTTATTGGTCCCCTGTTTCCCCCCAAAGCCAATTCAAGATCCGGGGCACTAGATTCAGGTGAATCTTCATCATCTGAAGAAAGAACATATATTAACTTGTCTTCCTTTGCACTTGTTGCACGACTTAAATCAATTGGGAAGTATCTTTCAGCATTTCTTAAGCTTTCAGATACGTTCTCATGGTAGACGCTGTCATTTATTAAGCCAGATGGTAAAGGTTGTATCTTTGAAGATAATTTACTGCTTAGAGTTTCTTCCTTAAGTCTACAAGCAGCATGCCCTCCATTATCAAGCCTTGTCTTTTTGTGTTGCTCAGCACTCAAAGATGTGCAGCTTGCCTCGTCTTTCCACTGCATTGCATCAGCAGTGGGTTTTAACATATGACCAGCAGAATTTCTTATCATTTCCACTGAGCTGGGTTGTGCACGTTTCCGATTAGGCTTTGATTCCCAGCTAAGACTGTCTACTTGTACAACATTTTCTGATCGTTGACTGTACAAAACAACTTCACTCGTTATAAAATTCTCTTTTTGCTTGATTCTCTGAAGATCTGTTTCATTGCCTGGTCGAAGAAGTAGAGACAATATGAGAAGAGTATATGGTATATCACAAAATGTAAGTCAACCTTAAGACAACTCACCTTGACAACAATTTAATGAAAACAAATATGCTGGGTCTTCACAGTTACTAATTTTTGTACCACTGGCATGAACATGATGTTCGGAATCATTTTTGCTGTCTAAATCATTAGCAAGTTTGTCCTGACATAAAACAACACGATAACCAAACGGGTGAGATTAAAGGACCAACAGAAAAAGACATGATAAAATAACAATACAAACTTGATTTAAGTTAGCACCAACAATTCAACAGCATGTATCTTTTCTTTGGAGGAAGATAAGACATTTGCATGTCCACCAGCGAGTAGACCAAGTGAAGAAAAATTTATAGGAAAATGCAAGGCAGCCCATGCATGCAGACCTTCCAGAATGCCTCAGAATGTGTTTGAGAAAAACATAAAGGCATTATCATGTGTTATTACTAGCACGAGAATTGAATCATTAAAAAAATGAGAACAGCATCATCAAAGATACGTGATCAACTAAAAATGACAAACAAACAAAGAGAACCTTCAAGACTGAGGTAAAACTCGTCTCCAACTCGACCAATGGTCTCTAACTCTCTAGTGCCAGATGATGCAAATTCAAAGACATAGATTAATCACCATGATTAGTAAGTTATTTCTTGGTGAAACAACTACTGATGCAAAGAGCATGGCCGGCTCATCAACTCAGCAAGTAACAGCAGATTATACAGAAGTAGCCCATCATTTTAGACCCACAATTTTGATGGCCCATCAGGTTTATTTATTCAACTCTGGTCCTAGGTTCAAGTGAAGGTTGGCCCAACTCTGTTCAAATATGCAGAATAAATGACTTATGCATATTTTAGTTCTATTAATTCTTAATATTTTTCAGCCATTCCTTTTTGTCCTGGGATCTGCTAGATTGGTTAATCACATATGAGATTTAAAAACCAAGGTATGCAATTTCGAATAATACCATTCGGTATAGGCGGTACGTATCGGTCCGTCAGTTTACCGATACACGGACCGTCCCTTACTGGACGGAACGAAAAATATATATATATATATGTATATATATATTATAATAAAAGGCAACGTCGGGTCACCTTTTTCGGTGACGTTGCCGAGGCGACGCGATGTCACCCGCGTAGGAGAAGGAAAAGGCGACGTCGCCCAGCCTGAGAGAAGAGAGTATACAGTTTACTGCTCGGTATACAGTTTCGTACCGTACCGAGCAAACGTCGAAACTTCGATACGGTACGAAATTGCATACCTTGTTAAAAACTATATCAATATAAGGTAAAATTCTTGATTAGAGTGACTTGATAACACTTGACTTCTGCTCCTCCATTTACCTTGATGCAAGTGCCCTATAGGCAAAATACCATCTCTGCAGCTACCAAAGCAAAAGAAGACAAGCTGACAGATGTTGAGTAAAAGCTTGACAAAGTTCAACTACAGCTCCAGGAAACTGTGTATCCTTGTTTCTAACTTTATCCTACCACATCTATGTACTTGATATTTCTGAATTTTCTCATAATTCCATGCATGGGAAAAACCAATCAGGTTATGCTTACATGCAAACAAGTTTTGTTGAGCAGAACTAAATTATGAACAAGAGCATTTTTTTCCTTTTTTTGATTCGTACGTCTTTTTTTCAAAAGGAAAAATTATATTAACTCAGAAGTCTGTTACATACCAACACATGCTCCTCGGAGCACAAAAAAGAGGCAAAGCCAGAAGTCCAATTTGTCCTCCATAAATCAGAGGACTAATATGCCTTTTTTCTTGTGTTTGTTTTAACTGTTGTTTTAAGATTGTAATAATGATAGAACTAAAGCATCATTATCTTTGAAAAGGTCAATCAGCTTTGATAATAGACTGGGTGAATATCATATACATATGAAATAACCTGTTTGTAGAGAAAAACACATTTCAGATGGGGAAAAGGATCTAGTTAACCATCAAGGACCTGTACATGAATGAATTGGGATTTATAGCACCATGAAATACAAGAAGCTGTAATATCCCAATGCTACATGGATTACATTTCCTACCACTGAACTCTATTTATTGCAATATTATTGTCCAGCTAAAAGATTGAATCTTATTCGTTGCTTCAAATGAAGTTTTGTCAAGTATCCCTCCACCTCTCTTTGCACGACTAACCATAATCAAATCATCTTATCCAAGGATTGACATTTTGATTATTGGACCCACACTGGTCCATGGTCGGGCCAGCATGGGTCTGGTCCATGCTGGTATACAGTGACACTGTACAACAAAACGTACTGAGGTACCAAGAAGGGGTGGAAACAAACCCAAATCCATAGTTAAAAAAAGGACTGCACTGCCCCCCCGGTTCATGCCCAGACCAGTAAACCGGTTAGTGCAAACCGGTCTGAACAAAATGGAGTACCTTGATCTCATCCGAATGGGGCATCTATAAACCTCAAATGGACATGTTCATACCATCTTAAAAGGTTCTCATGATATCTGAATAAAAAGTCTAATTAGCTCTTTTGAGTGAAAATAAGGTCAGTAGCAAAGGCATCAAAGCCAACCCCACTAAGATCAGTGCATGACCATGAAACTCATGATGCATTTGGTGTTGGCATTGAGCATCTGACCGAAGGACAATTGTGATTTTATTATACATATAATATAACATAATCATTCTCTTAACCAAAATGCAAGGATTCAAAGAAAAACTGTCCAGGCTAAGGAATACAGGCATCTAGCATTTTGTATATGTTTAGAAAGATCCTAGTTGTTCATTAAAACAACAATGTGAGCTAGTATATGAAGGATCCATCATTGGTTTTAATGATGCAAATCATTTCCAGAGGTAATTGCAAGATGCCCCTTGAACCAAATTCCATTGGCACATAAATGATATTGGAAAAAGTACGAGGCCATGAGATATGCACCAGAATTTGGAAAAAAAAAAAAAAAAGAACTTACCAGGCTAGTGGGCTCATTTTCCATTTCTATAGGCAATCGCTCAATGTCTATCTGGAGCTTTGGCTCTGAATAACCAACAGGGCCACTATTAATGTTAGGCTTTAGCTCTGGATAAGCAAGAGGGGCACAAGGAATCTGAGGGTTTGGCTCTGGATAAGCAATAGCGACACTAGGAAGCTGGCTGATGTTCTTCAATGAGCAGCTTGCAGGAAGCGAGCATGAAGCCTGCTCTGTTAGCACTTTATCATCAGCAATGGCCTGATGAAAGGTCTTCTGAACAAGAGGCTGCTCTGAGTTGAGAACCTCATTCTCATCTCCTGATGTTGGAATATTCTGAAGATCAATGCAGTTACCAAATTTAGATGACTTTGCCTTGGGTGATCTGTCAGACCTTGACAACTTCTGAGAATTCTCATCAGATATATCAATAGAGCTACAAAGTCCAGAAACAGCTGGGGTAGGCAGATCACGGACAGTAGGTTCCAAGTTCAAATTGGAAATAGAAGGTTTTTTCTCCAGATCAGGCAGGTTCGTGAAGCTTCTTTTATTTCTTCCTCTAAATACACCCCAAAGATAAAATAACTTGTTCCAACCTGAAATAGCAGAGAGCAGCCAGTAATTCAGATGATATTTGTACCACATAAAATTGCATCAAGCATGAAGATTGTGAATCTTATACAACAGACTATGCAAAGGTAACTCCCTCCATTCTCCCTCTAGTGTGGGTTATTAGAGTTAAAGCTGTTGCTTACGTTGGGAGTTCTCTGGCAATACATTTGATGGGAATATAAGAAGTTCCACTGCATCTATATTGCCTATGAGAGCTAAATCATTTTTTAACATATTTTCCAACAGCTTCCAATAGTATTTGTCATAACTGCACAAGATGAAGCATAATTAAACATAAAATACTGCATCAACATATAGATCCTATGATAATTCACAATGAAAAGAATACTCAATGAAATGACCTTTCAGTATCTTTAGCAAAGAAGAAAAGAGCAATGTTTTCTTCTTTGGGGCTGTTTTCATAAAACTGTAAAGGCCATGAGATTAGGCGAGGTACTTCCTCCAGTTGGACCTTGCAAGGAAAGTGTGTTGCCACTTCAAGTGCTTTAGGTGAGACATAAGCCGACAAGTGAGCCTGAATGCCATCAAAAAGTGCAGGAGGCTTGGCAGTTCTCAACACCTCAAAAGCACCCCTGCACAAAATAAACAAAAGTAGAAAGAATCATAATGCTGGACTTCCTACTAATGGTATCAAATCATCTACAAGATCAATAAATAAACACGATTCAAAATGCACTGCATGAACTAGAAAGAAAAACAAATCATACTGCCAAATGTACTCGAGCTCTGGAATTACTGAAGCTTTTAATGGATGTGTTGGAAACGAAGCTTGATCAAGCAAGATTTGTATGATTGGCTTCATGTTCAGGTCATCTGCAGCATCAAGAGATGCTCCTTCTCTAGAACAAAATATAGTTTTCTTATGGTCATCCATTTTCTGCTTCATGTGGATGGAATTTGTTGCTTTGCTAAAATTGTGCACATCAGCTGCACCTTCCACCATAGGCAGGTTTCCAGAACTTAAAAAATTAGATGTAAAATCACTAGATGTTGATTCCGAATTTACATCAGTACCGGACAAAGAAACTTCCTCAGATTGATCCGGTGATCTAACACTTCTTTTTGTTCCAAATTTCCAACTCAACACCTCGACTGCATCTTTCGACTTGATGCTTCTGTTATCCATATCCCTTAAACTTTGTTCAGAAGAAGGCTTCACGGCAGACATGCGAAGCTTGTCCACAGCACAGAACTGTGCTGAATGATCTGTTTCTTTACACCTTTGGAAATGTTGTAATCGATCGCCAACTGAAGCACCCTGCCTTGAGTTGCTTAAAGAGGTATGGTCCTTGGTATTATCATCCCTATGTGTCAGTTCGGCAGGCTGAGGTTCATTGGATTGTCGCTGAGTTAAGATACTGCAACATGAAATAAGCAAAGCAGAGATTCAAGTAGGGACAAGTACCTTGGGAACAAGTTGAAAAAGCTTTTGATCTTCATTCTTGCATGATTTCATTGAAGATGTCCTTCCAGAAGGTCGTGAAAGACATGATGACGGCTGCTGCTTCACTTCATTAGCTAAGGAACCGCAAAATGTTCAGTTATAATTTAACTAAAATGATGATGAACAGAAAACAGACAAACTACAAAGTCAAAACAGAAGTTTTATTTACCTGAACTAGTTGCATCAATTGAAACCCTATTGTTGCCAGTATTGCTTGAATCAGATGCCCTTTTTAATTTGTCATCATACTGTTGAACCTTTGAGTTGATTTTTGGAGAAAAAACACTGGTGGCAGATACTGAAGGATTGACAAAGCGGCAATTGGATGTAGAAGTTTTTTTATCTACTACACTCCTTTCTTTCACTTGTTGCACGCCTCTAGGATTATCAGGCTGCGGTGAGTTAAGTGACTGCGACTTGCTCATTGTCTTGACACTGGGGACGATTGAACTCTCATTTCTAAATGAAGCAGATTTTGTGATTGTTTGTGACGATCCTTTTCTTGAGCTGCTTGAGTTAGATTCCTTTATCATTTTTTTATTCTGAGGAATACTCGCCAGCAACTGTTTTACTTTTGGCACTTTTAAGTTGTTAAAAGAAACTGACTTTGATAGAGGTCCTGGTACAAACCAAATTACAATTTGAAAATTTTATGAACATGTAGAAGTAGAAATGATAAAACAGAATTGTCCAATTGAGAACAGAAAAAGGAAATGCACAATCAATATAGCAATACAAAATTACCTCTTGGTGGCTCAATATGTGCATGTGGCTTGGATGCATCAGGATCAGAAGACGTTTTCGAGTGAGCAACAGGCCGAGAGATACCTTCTGACTGACTACAAGATGTAATCAAGGCAGATGGTTTTACCTGAACAAGATCAGGTTTGCTGAAGGAGTTCTCATGTGATAGCAGATTAGGTTTGCTTGGAATGCTTGTCCCAGTGGAAGGACTGCATGCTTCAAAGATTTTTTCCTTTGTAACAGAAGTAGCCTCTGAATTCTCCCCCTTCATCTTAGATGAAATTGAGCTACCTAGTTCTTTATTATATATTTTAATGTCTGGATCAACTGCCTTATTTTCTACACAAGGCAAACTTTTTGATGTGCTTTCAATATTCTGTCTGTCTGTATCTAAGCATGGTGCTTCTACTGCTTCAAATTGTGCTTCAGATTTTCCTATCATTTGATTTTCAGCCTCTTTGAGTTGACATTCTTCACATAACCACTCACCTTCAGGAACTTTATCCAACATTATTCGCATACAGTAACTGATCAAAATCAAATTTCCATTAAACATGATATTCCAATGAAAAGCATCTCATATGAAAAACTCAAGCACTATAAACTTACGTATGCTCTGCACCATCACTGCACCTGCTACAAATAGCAAGCAACTCCTCCTGACCTGAATCTCCACAGATGTCACAGACTTTTACCTGCAATGGATTAAATATGGAATATAAAAGCAGATTTCATAATTACCAAATTCTCCAGTATTAAGTTACTAATGGATATTTATGGGTCTATGCATAAACAAGATGGATAATTGCCACACTTTGATATATCATAAGATCTCTATGCTATTTAAATATGCATGAGGCATAAAAACTACTGAAATTGAAAGTTGACTGGACCTTCTGCAGAAAAAATTGGCATAACCACTATGTAATAATCTGCTGATGAACCATAATTTTAAGTGATAAATCATTCTATAACCAGCACACCTATCACAGGCATATTAGACAGAAATTTAACTGAACTCATACATATAGTAGGAATTAATTAATTATTGAAACTAACCTTTTGCATATGTACATACAGACATATAATTTCCTTTTTTTCACATTTTTTCTTGTTTCCACCATGAAGAGTGAAGAATAACAAGTAATGAACCATGATGGCTCACTTAGATACATTGTTTATGTTTTTGCATACATCTGCAGCCACAAGCAAAAATAGTATAAACTAGAAAATCACCCATCAAAACATGAAACTCCCCTCAAGGCCTTGCAAGGCAGTCGGGAGAAAATAAACAATGGCATAACAAGCTATCTTTAACTTAGGTATACCAGTGTTTTCTCAGGCTAGATTTTAGAATTTTTAATGAAGCATGGGTAAGGTTGCAAGAAACCAAAACAACATGAAGCTAACATGCTGATATGCCTAATATTGAAAATAAAAAGATAAAATGACATGGACATGAAAAAAAATATTTCCAATATATATATACATACATATATATACATATATATATACACATATATTATATAAACATACATATATATACATATATATGGGTGTGTGTGTGTGTGCGCGTGCGCGCAGGCATAATACCCATATCTGCAATATTTTCACCATGCATACGAATGGATCAAGAACATGAAACTCGTTTATAATGTTAATTTATTTAGTTACATAACGTAGTAAATAAAGTAAGTAACTAGCAACTTTAATCTAATTATCATTAAAAATCATTTTCAATGAACATTCACGAAAAAAAGTAGAGTCCATAAATAATCTCCAAGAGTAACCCAAAAGTATACAATACTTTAATAATTGTTAAAATTGGATACTAAGAAAATGTCTTGGCACTTATCAGAAGAACCTCCAAGTCTCAAATGCAACATATATCTAATATGAACACAGCAATATATTTGACAGTATCTCATTTTCATACAAAGTTCTGAATTATCTAACGTAGAAGCAAATGATTCAAAATAGATTTCTATAACTAGTGCACCTTGTGGCCAACAAAGAGGCATTCTTATAAAATTGGGAGTCTACTGTTTAATATGAAGTATACAAATGCATCTAATATTTTAGCCACCATCAGAGGCGGGAGAGTTCAGGTAGTTACCTAAGCCTTATGAGCCATCATCAGCCCTTTATCTGTAATTTTACTAAGAATTATCTAAGTTAATGGTTGCTTATTCTACAAGGTCCTTTCAGTAGTCTGAGGGAAATAATCTATATCACTGGAACGACCTCAGGTTCCCATTAATAAATTTTATGTAGTAGTTCAAGATACAGTCATTTTTATTACCTCCCACTGCATGATGAGCACTGAACAAAGTGACAACTGATTAGGATGAGGATTGCTGGTCATGGATGAAGTTATTCTATGAAGATGATTGCTGTATGCCATTACAAACTAGATTTAGAAGCAATCACACTGATACACCACATTACTAACTCAAAGACCACATAATTCAACAAATTTTTTTATGGCTTACAAAAACTTTGGTTCAATGATCAGTTCGTCCATGAATTCTGCACTGTTCTCCTTTCCAGAACAGAATCCTGAGATGACTTCTAGTTACCCTAAATCTAACCAAAACGGCAAAAGATTCAGACAAGGTTCGCAAATCCTTGAAATCCACAATCAGCAAGATACACACACCATTTTCAAGTAAACATAAAAAATTAGAAATCTCTTTACTATCTCAAACAACACAGAGTGCACAACAGGAGAAACGACTAAATTTTTTGACATATATAACATGGAAAATTTATCTAAAAACTTTATCATCATTTCAGTGTACACCAACATACACAACCTCGACCCTCATTGGTGGAATTATAGTGTGAATGATTCAGTACTTATCTATAGTAAGGTACCACATAAACATACTGTCAATTGCCTGACTTAAAAAGAATCTAAATTAACAAGTTTCTAAAGAATAATTCAAAAAAGAAAAAAGCAAAGTCATGAACTTACATCATCTTCAATTTCTGCTGAAATTTCACACACTGAGTTTGGTTGCAATGGCTGCCATGATATCGGAGAAGTTGGCTTGGGTTTATCAGGTTGCTCGACATCTGTGATGCCCTTTATTTCCTCATGAGGCTGGAACCTACTGTTATCACCCTTTTCAGTTCCCAAAAATACATCAGCTGTTGAAGAAACTAACTGAGGCTGACTCTCTCCATTATCTTCTTTGCTAGTTCCATGTGCAATATCCTTTCTCACATCAACATTACCAGCAACCAGTTTCCTGTTTATTGGAAATTTCTCATCATCAATAGAGCACTGAGTAAGACTTCCCTTCTTCAATGAATCTGAATCTGTTAATTGCGCTTTTAGAGATGTATTACTACTTGAATGTGGGTCTTCTATACCATCAGCCTTCTGACACAAGATATCATCTCTTAGACTACAAGTGGCACTAATCTTCACTGAATAATTTCCATTTCCTTCAGACCTCTTATCCTCTTCAACTTCACTATTGTTACAGTCATCAGCAGCCTCTTTCTGAATTTCCTTTTCATCATTCTTAACAAGCAAACCATCTGTTGATCTGGAGATGACTTTGTCATATGATTCCCCAAGATGAGAATGAATTGCAGAATTAGCATCTTTATAAACATGTGAATCATTTTCTAAAGGACACTGTCGTCTATGTTTTTCTTCAGTAATATCTGAAGTTTTCCCCTGTTGCAAATCAGCTGGTTTGCTGCCATTTGACGAAAAAGGACTACCAGGGGTGGAACTAGTTTGTTCTTGAAGGTAGTTATTATCTTCAACTGTATCTAAAGTGACCTTTGAACTGATGACAACATTCTCAGATGCATCATGTTCTACTGATTCTCTAAATGTTTCTTTAATTTCAGAATTTTCAATAGAAGAATCATGACTTGAACTGGAACTTAATAAATGACTAGTTTCACTACATGCACTCTTTTGCTTATCATATACTCTGCTCTTAACAACATGACTACTGGTGGCAATATAAGAACAGCTATCATCTTCTTTTCTGGAGGAGATACCAGAAGGTCCACCCTCAATTTTTGATTCCATAGGTGGTGAAAGTCGGTTAAAGTGCAAACATGAAGAGCAAAGAGCAGAACACACGTTGCATGTCCCAGGTTCTGCTCTAGTGTGGTGATCCTCGAGTATGTTTAAGCATTTAGTTTCAAGCAGAAAATTTCCCTGTGTGGCAACACATAAAGAAGGCCAAGTGTAAGTTGTTTCACATGTTTCATAAGCACAAAAGTTACATACATAATTCAGTGTTGACCATATCCTGGGTCCAAATGACTTCACACTTCCAGTGTTACAAAAAAAAAACACAAGAACTATGAGAGATGCCAATGTCAATGTTCACAGAAATATGTTCAAAAATCTTGAAGAAAGAAAAACTAGTTTGCAACAACAGGATTAGCACAAAAAAATGTATCCACAAGTTGAGACAAAATACTTAAAATACCTACTGCAGTAATAAGATAACATACAATGAGATTATCAAGATATTACTGAAAAAAATATAAAACAGCAAGTAAAATAAAGACCACCACATGCAGGAACTAAAACTCCTCTTCTTCTCCTTCTCCACCTCTCCTCCTCCTCACCCCTTCTGGTGCTGCAGTACCTACCAGCATATCATAAATTAGTATGTTAGTTCGTATAGGGCCCATGCTAGGCCGACCAAGGAATGGTATGGATCCAACATCTGAGATTTTAAACCATGATTGTAACCATCATTACCACGACCATCAGATATCATTGTTGACATCACTAGTATTGTCACCATCTCGACCATCTCTTGATCACCTATACCTCCACCATCAATGCCACCACCACCATCACCAACTATTGCCACTACCAAATAACACCATTCACCACCACTGCCTTTGTCCCTCCCGCCACAACGACCTAGTACAACCACCCATGATCACTACCACCAACATTTAGCCACCACCATGAGCACTACTGTATCCACCACCAACAATATTGTCATTGCTGTAACCATCATCACCATTGCTACTGCCACTGTGGATATTACCATTGTTATCACCATTGACCATGGTCGCTACCATGGCATTTACCACCAATACTGCCTCTATCTCCAACACTCCCACCATTTGCCCATCCCCGTTATTGCTATCACTACCACCACTATCTATGCTATTGTCACTGTTATCATCACCAATGGCCAATGCATCAATCATCACCACCATCAGCCACTACTACTACCAACATCAACTATTATTAACGATCACCACCCTGCCAATGGCCATTGGCCATCACTGTCACAACAAATGCTGCCACCACTTGGGTGGTGGTGCATGACCGTTCCTAGTTGGTGGAGCAACTTGTCTGGTTAATTCCGATAACAAATGAGACCTCAGCTTGCTATCTAGCTACGGGGAGGCATCCCACCATGGCCAGCTTCTTAGAGGGACCACGGCCATTTAACCCACAAAAGTTTCGCAATAACACATTTATGATGCCCCTTGATGTTTTGGGCCACATGCATGCTATATTGATATATTCAACGAGTCTATATAGACTCAGCCGACAAGCCCTGGTAATCTTAAAAAAATTCTCGGTTGCAACATGACAAAGCATTTTTACGAGTGCAATTTACTTACAAAAGCACAATCCAAATGTTTCAAACTATGCTGCAAAGTAAATTTTAGATGTGAAACTCTAATACAACCATTTCCTTGAGAGGAAAATTAAGTAAAAATGATCATATCCTTATTTTCTTTGTCATGGCCCTAAGTGAGGTGTAGAGTTATGTCTCTGTGAAACTAAAGGAAGAAAATAATAAAATTAAGGCTCTTTTGCTGGTAGGTCCATAAGGTGTATAACTGAAGCATCAACAACACTTTACACCGAGGGGCATTAAAGATTTGCAATGCAATTCAGCTAGTTTTCAAGATATCAAGAAGCAGATTACAAAAAACAGAATGCTTCTAACTGGTTTCCACAGAGAAATTTGGAAATAAAAGCTAATTAATTACTAGAATTAACTAAATAAAAAATTAAAAATAGTTGACTAGGAAGCTCAATTATAAAAATTATCAGAAAAAGGTCAAGATCAATTATTCTTATGCTTGTATCTCCAAATTATCGTATCTTACATGCAAGCTATGAGAAACTAACCAATGTGACTCCTAATACATTATAATCATGATGCTCAAATCAGCAGTCTTGTACTCTTATTAAGAAACAGCTAATAACTAACATAATAATGTCAATTACAGAGAACGATCCCATGAAAATTCTAGTTTTCATTGATGCTGCCAAAAAAATAGACAAGTACCAATTGTATGCAAAAGAAAGCATAAGACTAAAATGTAAGGATAAAAATTACAAAAACAGAGTCAAGAACTTACCTCAGTTGAGTGTCTCACCGAATCCGTCCTCTGAGGCCCGTAGTCACACTCATCAACAGGACCTTGGATGCGGCAAGTCCCTTGAAGTATTGGCGTGATCTAGAAAGCAGGTTCAGAACCCATATCAATTATAACAATCAGCATAGAATGAAGTAAACCAAATAATGAAAAAAAAGCAAAAAAATTATCACCACCACTAGACTATTAAACAAAAAGACTCGTCAACGGACACATCAAGATCTGTCATTTACCATCATTAACCATTTCCCCTACCTAATAAAACAGAAGCACAAGGGCATGGAACCATGCGGCCATATCAGAATGCCTAGAAACCACAAACTAGAGTGAATTAATATGCAAAAAGAATTAATCTTTCTCCAACAAGAAACATAATATCTATATAAAGGAACCCAAATTTCCACTCCAATTGAATACACACGCAGATAACATCAAGTACGGAGCAAGAAAAGAATCATAAAGCGAACAAATCATTCCGCCAAGAAAGGCAAGGGCCGAAGCAGATCCAACTGATCACAGATGCGAATGCGGGATCATGATCAAGAGCCGGAAAGGGGGGCAACTTTACATGCCTCCGGTCGCGGGAGCCTCTCGGTGGCGTCGTAGAGCTCCGTCAGGGCGCGTTCCCGGCGGTTCCTCATCTTCCCGAGTCGGCCCTAATCGGATTGCGCCTCCCTTGGGTTCCGGCCCTCTCTGCCGCGCTGGGAATTAGGGCTCCAAGGCTTCTGAGGAGAAGATGAGGGCGGAGATTGGCAAGGAGGCGGAAGCTGTCGTGCGCCGGGGTCGAGACGCCGTAATAATTAACAACGCTGGGGTTTTTATTGGAAGCGAAGGGACGGAAAAGAGAGACGGGTGAATTGGGGCGAAGAAATGGAGAGGCAAAAGATCATTTCTTTGGGATACATATATATACATAGAGCGAGAGGTAACTCTCGGTTATCACGTGAACCGCACGTGATGATTTTAATACATCTATTCATAATTATCGGATCATATATTTAATTTTTTTTTGTAAAAAAAGAAAATATATTTAACTAAAAATAAATGATCTTAAAAACAAAATTGATCGAATTCTCAGACAAACTTTTTATTTTGGATTTTTCTTAATTAGTGTCTCTTTTATTTTTTTCGTTGATAAGATAAGCCAAGAAACTTACCTTATCTTTTCATGAATTAGTGTCTCTTAGATGATCTATTTTTTTATATATTAATATTTTTTTAAAAAATAAACTTAGTTATAGTATTTTTAAATAGATAATATTATTTTTGGCACATTCACAAAAATATTATAATCCTATTCACAAACATTATAATTAACATAAAAATTAATTTCTTTTTACATGTTGATGTTCCTAGGACCGATAAGAAACATTTTTTTCATATGAGTTTACTGTGTTCTGTATCAAAAATATTACAACCCTATTTAAAAATATTATAACTTTAATAACAGTTAATCGATTCACTTTGTGGATCGATCTACTGCAAAAAAAAAAAAAAAAAAAAAAATTATTTTTTTTTATCAAGGCCATTTTGATTGTAGATATAGAAAAATGAGGTCTCCTATCTTAAAAATATTAATTGCTAAAACAATTCTTAATTCGAGTTCTCGTATGGCTTAAACAATAATATTTCGCTAGCTATTGAGATTAAGGGTAGTACCGTTCGTACTAAGATTATAAAAAATTACTAATTAAGTTATTGAGTATTTAGAACTTCTAATTCTAATTTTTTTTTATTCTTTTTAGATTCTAAGTATTCATTATTGGCGAACGATAGTAATTTTACTTATCAAGGAAACTTTAAGAATTATAGAAATTAGTTCAAAAGGAAGATAAAAATATGTTCAATAATCTGGTTTGATCTTGTAGTCCAAATAATTCCTTTGAATTATTTGTTTCTATCAATTGATTCCAAAACTTATGCTATAGTTCTATCTAAAACACACATTATAAGAATTTTTATTTATTGCTTTGAATTGAAAACTTAATTTTATATGACTAAACTCATTTGAGTCTTTGGTAATTTGTTTGGGCTTTGAACATTCTTATGTTAAGTAAGTTTCCCCTGAAACCTTCTATTTCTATCTCCCATGTGTGCCAACCCGATACACAGGTTGCAAAGAATTGAAGTCAACAACTCTTTAAATATATTATTTAGCCACTCAATTGAAGGAGAGGTTACATCACATGAAAGAAGATCCAGCTCTGTGAGTTGATTAATAAAAGCTCATTGCTTTCCTCATTCATGCAAAGAAAGAATGCAAGATGATGCTGGCTGGTTTCCTTGCCAAATTCTTGAGTAGCTCATTTGTGATGATGTCTGGCTGTCTTGGAACACCAGCATCACCCAAGTAAAATTGGCCTAACTCTCCTAAATATATGAGTTTAAGCTGATGAAAAATAGAATGAAATGACCATTAATTATGTCATCATTCAGGCTGCAACCAAGTCCTCTGACTGACAGACTAAAGCAGGGGAGTTGATTTATCATACATTCTGTGCTTGATTGCATTCCTTGTCATCTTCCTCCTCCATGTAAGTCTCCCCCAGTTTCATGTGCATGTCTGTTTCACTTCAGATTCCAACCTCTTCAACACCTTTGCACTTTCTAATTTCCAGAAGCCTTTTCTACTTGTCACCATTGGCTTTCTGAAGATACTTTGACCCATATGTTTCCCTGTCACTCTCACTGTCTCACTCATTAACAGTATGGAAATAATTAGAAAAAACAAAGCACTAATTAGTTGAAGTGATTGGAAATCAAGTCTCCTGCACAAGAGATAAGTCTATTGGCCTGGCTTTGTTTTATTCTGTCCACATTCTCTTTAGAAAACAGGCTCATATAGTCCATTACTTGTCTGTCTCAATTCCTTCTGAGGAAGTGCATTTATTCCTCTCCAATTAAATGAGAAACTGTAGGATTCTTTGACCTATCAAAACATCGTATTCACACAAGTTGTGATCCTTTTTTGGTGTTTCAACAAGTATGAGCAAAATTCTTTCTGAAGGACTTGCTATTTGTACAATAATATTAACAATGAAGTTTTGACTGAGACAAGAAAAGACAAAGGCATCTAACTTTGAAGAATTTGCAAGCCTAGAAGATCTAATTCTTGAAGCAGTCTTGAGTGGTATCATAGTATGAAGATGTAACTCAAATATCCAGAGTGAGTTTGTGGTTTATTTGGTTTAGACCTATTTTAACTTCTGTGGGGCTTGATTTAGCCATGTTAGGTTTTGTAAAAGTAGTTCATGTTCAAGATCACTATCTTGTGATAGTAAATTGCACTCTAGACAATCAAGATGACCAAATAAGTCTCATCAGATTATATAACAACCATATGCAATAACGAGTCATAATGTCTCAACTATTTCGAGTCGGTCAGGTTGTTTCATCTTTCTTTTAAAAAAAAATATACAGCAGTCTAAACAAGTAAATCTAATCTCTAACTGTGAGTTTCCCTTGGAATAACCCTATGGAATCAGACAATTTCTTGTGGATTTTCAGTTTGAATCTCTGAATTACCCATAAGTTTTAGCTTAGGAGATCTTTTTGAGCTTCTTCAGGGGGTAATTTTATCCATGTCTTTTGATTAATGAGTGTATGAAGAAATAGAAGATTGAGGAGGAAACCAACACATGCCTTTCTCACCCTTTTAAGTCATAACCATGAATCATTCTGCTTGTTTCTTGTTGCAAGGAAACATATTATGTTTGAGTTGCTAGAAATAATTACATGGCAGGCTTTATCATTCTGATCTGCTTCATCTCCAAGACATGTATCTTCTGATGCAGTGCTGATTGCCACTATAAAAAAAAATACATGTAAGATTTTTAGCTAAAGACAATGTAAACTTTCACAACTCAATCTAGTTAGGATTCTGAACATAATAGATTATGAATAAAGTAGACAAAGGCAGTCATGAATGTACTATAAGTTCTAAGGTTTGTTTTCCTCAAATAAGAAATGCTAAGAATTCCAGTAGGAATCATGGATAATTTAATTTCTGGCAAGCAACTATGTCTTAGTGTTCCTTAAACAGGAACCTAACATTGATGCAAATATTCTTGTTATCACAAATTGCTTTCTAGGTTCCTAAACCAAATCAAACAAGATAACTGGGGACAGTGAAGGCAAGCCTTTCAAAAGAGACTTCTCTGATCAAGAAAGAAACCCATCCAAAAGCAACATCTAGAGATCCAATTTGCATACCTGGAGACCACATCATGATCAATTATTTAATAGTTATTCTGCTTCTCAGTTAGCCACCACAGCAGGGCTTGTCTAATTCACAGTCTCAATCAAAAAAGATATTCCTTCCACTCGAGCTCCAATTCTCAGAACCAAAAAAAATATTCCTCATCTTTAAAGAACATGAATATTCTAAGCTTTAATCACAAGCTCTGTTATGAGATTCCTGCTCTGACTGCTGAACTATTTCTGGTGAGGTATAAATGATATAACTATTCAATACATTTCATGAATAGAAAAATGAAACTGTTAAATATGTAGGTTACTGATTCACCATAAAACATGACCAATTAGACATACTGGTAAACAGATGCTTCTCAAGAAATCTATCATTGGTTCTTCATGCCAAAAAGACAAAGGATTGCACCACATATCTACAGATAACATGACAAGTTGGAAGTTACTGAATTATCTCTCAACTTCATTTATTGGCTGATAAGCTGATACCGTATAGTACACATAAATCAAAAGCAATTTTTCATGAACTTGGAAGAAAAAAAGGCATTTCTCTTATTTCCTGCGTATAGAGATTGCAGAATCCTCTTCAACTTTAAACAGTGAAAGGTTTCAATGATTGTAGAATCCATTATCATGTCGAGAAAGAACAAGGAAGGAAGAAACAAGCATGACCAAGAAAATTACACCTTGTAAAGCTGTCCCTGATAACAATCAATGCCTGAAGCTGTCTGTCCATTATTTCCTGACCTCCCAGGGTTGAAGAAGGAAGAGGTGATCATTGAAATGGAAGAAGAGAAGGTCCTCAAATTAAGAGGGCAAAGGACTAAAAGAGAGTGAAGAGAAAGGTGATATCAAGCAAAGCATCAACAAGTTCTTCTTGAGTGTAAGTTTGCCACAGAACACCAAGAATGATGGTAGGAAGACAAACCTGGAAATTGGAATCCTTATGGTGAATGTACCCACAGAACCCAACCAAGATGTGTGTGATGTGCTTAGCATGCAACTCCCCAAAGCAATTGTTTGAATATTTTACTCTTCATTCATCTTTATTCTGAAATTATGATATCTTTAGTATATGGAAAGATGACCTTGTTGGTATCATTGTACATGTTCTTTTTACTTTTTGAGTACAAAGTCTTTGCAGGCTTTCTGAGTATCCAACAGGAAACCTCATGATCTAAAAGTCGGATCTTTTTGGGTTCAGTGTTTCAGCACTTCACTGTTCTTAATCTGGAGACAGTTGTTTATACTTCTTTTTTATGCTTGCTTTACATCTTTCAGGTAGGCATTTGTTGGTGCTTTACCATGACAAGGGTTAGAATGCAGGGGAAACATTGAAGCCAAATGTATTAGTGACCAGTTACAAGTGCCAAGAGATATGTAAAAGATTCATTATCTTTGCTATATAGTGTCTTTTTGGAGAAATAGTTATTTTTTATTTGGCTACATGATATACTCAGAGGTGAACTCTATGATTTGCATCTGAATGCAGAAAACAGATCTGATAACTTGTTTGCATATGTGAACCTTATGAAATGTGAGGCTAATGAGAGGAGGGAACATCTTTGAACCCATTTAAACTGCTAAAATATTCTTTCCACTGATCAGTAGCTTGCACTGAGACTCCATTAACTAAAATAATATTACCATAGAGATTCTTAGAATGCACCTTCAAAGGCCAGGAGGAAGAGATCAAAAAGTGAAAGAGTACTGCAAGCTTAACATTCTGCATTTCCAACACTGCACCTTCTGGTCGATGTTGTTTTCTTTTAGGAATCATTCTAAAGAGCCAACATGGCCTTCTTGCAATCATTTAAGAAAAAAGGTGAAAGATATGCAACAAGAATCATTGTGGCAAATGGCAGTAGGCATCATTGCAATATAAAAGGTAAAGTTCATGAATGGAATAGCTCAGCATGTCCTTCTGTTGATCCATTGAAACAAATTACAATTTGTTTGGTTTCATGCTTAGATATCTAGGAAAGCTGCATAGTTTCAGGATTCATATCAGACTCATTGTTGACTTGTTGGAACCCATGAGATCATCTGTAACTCAGCACTTGAAGAAGTTGGTGTTGCAAACAAGATAAAAATTCAGCAGTCTTACTTTGGTTTGTACCACATTATAAGTTTTAAACCCACTCTTGTTAATCTTTAAAGAGTCATTTGGTGTAACTGAGAGGAGATCAAAGTTGTAACATTCTTGGCTGCTAAAAAGTGATTATAAAAGGAAATATTCTCCATTAACTTAGCACATAATATCTTATGCAAAAAGATGTCAACATTTGTAGTGTTTGTGAATACTTTGTTTCATGCATGCTTCATTGATGTCTTTGATATTAAACAACCAAATAAGAAGAATCAATGATCTCAGAAATTTCTAACACAAAGTTAAACTTCAGATATCAATGATCATATCCTAGTCAACTTAAATCAAACTTTTCCAAAAGAAAAAATCATTCTGAATTAGCCTGCTGCTGTCTAAAGCTAACATGTAATGTAACTTATAGTTGTGATTGCAGTAACTATCAAGCTATAGATATAAGCCATCCTAAAGCCAAGAATAAATTAACTTTTATCAGTATCCTTTGATCATCAAATCTTAGCTATCTATCTGCAGCACAAAACTTTATGCACTTACAAATTGTTTAGCTGATCATTGAATTATTAGTTTCAGGACAATCAGATCCTTCCAATATCTATAATTATTAGCAGTTAATAGACACAATGTTTATCAATCAACAACCAAGAGAGTAATACCCTGAATCAGTTTGAAGTTTCCAAGAAGTATTCCACTCTTAAGTAAGATGGAAATGGTGATTAAAGGATGAGAAATAAGGTTACAATTTGTAGGTGATGTGTTAGGTCAGTGGAGTGACTAATTACATCAATATAACACAAGTTGAGTCCTAGTCATGGCATGACTTAAAGCAAATCCTAAGCATATCTTTTCTGAGATTGAGACCTTTGAGACTCTAACTTAGGTTTTTGGCAAACTTGATTCACTCCATCATTTGGATTGAAATAGAACTAATGCATGTTTCAGTTGATACTAATAGGATGAGATAAAGATTATTGTCAGCTAAAGAAATTAATAGAGGGGTTCTTGGATGAACTCATGCTATGGTTGTAGGTAAAATTTTGCATCTTAATATTAGGGTTTCAACTACTCTATGATGATCTACTGTTTAATTAAGCTTGTAACATGTGTTTGAAGTGTTTGAGCATGAATTTTAGGCATAAGTTTCTAAATGAAGAGATTTCTTCACAGATCACATTAATTTATGGGCAAGAATGTCAGTTCCATTTGACTATAATACAAGGATAACCTGCAGAAGGAAACTTATTGGTGAGGAGGCATCAATAACATGATGGTGACAAGGTTAAGGAAACCAGTAGTTATCTATTGCTTTCCACTCTCCACATTAATTAACTTCATCTTAATATAAAAAGGTACCACCATCCATTTTCAATGCCCAACACACAGATTATAGTTTCTCATACTCTAGTATTTGACTTCATAGCATAGGCATGTCATTCCTCATTTGATGAATTGTATATATGTTGATAGAGAATATAGCTTGTATCTTCTTGTTCTTTAATTATGATAAGCTTTTCTTCTCAAGTGGTAAGCTAAAAAATATACCAAAAATTATAAAAAAAATCCTTTTTTTTCCCTTATCAAAGTTACTGTCTGCTACAAAGATCCAAGTATTTGTTGGTACTTTACATCTTCAGATCCTAAGAGAGTTCTCATCATAGAATGATTGGGTTAGAGAATCTTCCTTAGGTTTAGGCAATTATTCAAGTGCTTATGCATCATAATTTAACAGTTGAAGGACATAAGCTTGGATTTCTATTGAGTTATTTACAGTTTCCAATTACCACTGTCATCATCATAAACCTTTTTGGATAAAATGATCCTTGTGTACAATGATCGAAAGTAGCATAATAATTAATGTTTTTGCTCTCTTTTTGAGATACCTCACATGATTAATCAAAGCTGCTCCACAATGGGGTGTTGTAGATGATAATTAAGCCCATGAGATTGGAGAATGCAACTCCATCCATCATTTCTTCATTCAACATATGGTGCAAGTCATGCTCTAATCTTTCTCTGAGCCACCAGGGCACATGGCCGGGTCGAGAAGCCTTGCAAAGTCAAGGCGAAAGCTTGAGGAAGAAGAAGGAGATGATGTGAAAAGCCTTGCAAGGTCAAGGAGAAAGCTTGAGGAAGAAGAAGGAGATGATGTTGCCATGGATTGAATAACAAAGCTCAGCATACAGTTCACACTTCAAATCAAAGTAATCAGATAGAAAACAACTCCAGTGATCGAGACGTATGTCACAGATGAGCTGAAACTTCTCATCTTTTTCCCTCAGGTCTGTGATTCGTGAGGTTGTAGTAAATACTTGGGGATACCGCGGAGGAGCAGACCGCGGTGAGGGGACAGAACGTGGGTTGATGCTGACATGGGAAGAGATGATTGGCGGATGGGAAGTGGACAGATCGGATAGGAGCGAGCGGGAATCGATATATTATATATAGGTTGTCAGAGACTTATTGTATGCTTTCTTCATGCTACCGGCAGATGCTGTTGAGTATAAAATGATGTGTGCTTTCTTCATGCTACTGGCTAATCTCACATTGTTGAGTAACATGGTGTTCATTAAGGACATCTTCTTTCTGCTCACTTAATTATATTCATCTCTCTCTCTCTCTCTCTCTCTCTCTCTCTCTCTCTCTCTGTGTCCGGAGAGAGAGAGAGAGAGAGGGAGCGAGCTCCAAGGCTTTTCTTATGTGTCTATCTTATGTATTGCGAACTTGCACAAGTATATTTATGGAGATACTGCAGATATATGTATATATATGGAGACAGAGATAGATAGCTAGGGAGAGAGAGATGTAAGACTCTTCTTATGTGTCTAGTTTCATTGGTATATACTGGAAGCATGTTTGTGTGCAAACACAGAGAGAGAGAGAGAGAGAGAGGGAGCTGTGAGGCTCTTCTTTATGTGGGTGTGTTTCTTTAAAGCTCGTCTTTCTGCTGCTCTTTCCTGAATGCTGAAGTGCCAGTGGATCCATACTGCAAACGCACGCAAGGTGGGAGGTTGCAGCCCGGGATTTGCGGGCGGGGAGCGCACTTTGAGTGCAGCATGCGGGACGACGGAGCCATTCCCAATGAGAGTGAGAGTGTGAGAGAGAGAGAGAGAGAGCAAAGCAGTGGGAGGTGGGGATGAGGTGGGTGTCTGCGGGACATGGCCGACAGGACCACAATGGCGCTGCTGCCTTTAGGCTTGGAGACCGCGCGCACGTGCTGTCCCACACAACCCTCACACGCTTCCCGAGGTGCCGCTCATCCCCTTCATTCCTCGCTTCATCTCTCTCTCTCTCTCTCTCGCGCACAGAGAACACAGCCATGGACAGTCGAGAGGGGTGCTGCGTTCCTGCGAACTTAGTACGCTCTTTCTTGTGGTCTTGTGGGTGAGATGGACGTATGAACTCGCTGTAGCAGTCCTCTCTGTCACACACAAAGATATCGATATCTATCAATACCTATCAGCAGCTCTGCAGTACTGAAAACAGCCTCAGTGCCTCATCTACATCACTACTTCAAACAACACAAGGATTCAAACACATTCAAACTGAATTCCATTCCTTTCTGTTCATTGTTAATGTCGTAATCCTGTCGGGAACACACATTGTTAATAAGATGAGTTTACGTGGAATACACTAATTAGGGCTAACTATAGTCAACTTGACTCACCAATTCCTTTGTTTACCTTCTTTTATCCACTGACCTTAGCTCTGATATTTTACAGACTTTTGATCTAGGGTTAATTATATATTTTTCCTGTAACTAATCATCGTTCGTATTTCGATTCTTATATATTCAAAAGTTATATTATAATCCTTTATACTTACAAAAGTAAAATATTTAATTTTATTTTTTCTCACGTCATCGATTTTATTAATAAAAATACCGCACATGCTCAGTGGTAAGTAGAAGTAAAACAAAATTAGCACGTACTCGGTGGTAAATCCTATAATATTTTTATCAATAGAGTTGATGACGTGAGAAGAAACAATGTTAAATATAAGAATTTGAAAGTAGAATGACCAAACTACTAAATATAGTTAATTATAAGGGATAATATATAATTAGTCCTAAAAATCCATAATAATATTAGAATACATGATAGTTTTTGAGCTTATATGTTTATTGAACATTTCATAGGTTTTGCATGCAGATTTTTTATATTTGACTTGGATTTGCATGCACACGTATTTTCACATACAGATAAGTTATGCCATATAAATGATGGTATCCTTGACATAAATTTTCCCTCAAAGAGAGGTAAGAAAGAGGAAGACATGGCTTATCTCAAGTGTCTTAGTCTACACTTCTCTCTAGCTACAAGTTGCCTTCCATGACATCATATGATGTTACCCATAAACTATCATAGCTCTTGGTAAAATTTGGTGACAAAGGAAGCTTTCTTATCCAATCCATTCTTCCTTGCGACTCTTCACTTGTTTTCCTTTCTCATGACGACAAAATAGCTAAAGCAGCACACACATTAAACTAATCCAAACCATTAGCAAAGCATTGACTTGTGGGAGAAGAAAGGAACCTAATTCTTTCGAAATTGAGGTGGCAAACCAAACTTTTCTATGCTTTATCAAAGAAGAATACACCTTAATATAATAATTACATGGTGAGCTTCTGATCAAGCAAGCATTAAGCATCTTTCATGGTTGAGAAACATATTGTGGAATGTCCTTAATTCCATACTTATGTAGTCCTTTAGTCACTAATAATATTTGTTTCACGCAACGACGAGACGAATACTACTTCATTTTGTGAAATCTTTGGTTTTTGTTGGACCATAGAGATTTTCAATCGGATGACAAGTAATTTCAAAATCTTAAACTAATATTTCCTTTCACGCATAAGCCGTATTATACTTGGCAAATAAAATCGAACACGAGTAGAGAGAACGATATTGTATCGATATGAATAAAACAATGCTTATAACCTAAAAATCTTGAATCTAATAATCAATAAACACAAAATTCAAGCTATTAGGGAAGAACTAGATCTACCTAATTCTTCATCTGCCATTGTGTATGAACTATTTGGTAGACAACTTATCATTTGATAGATTATTACCTTCAAAAGCGACATAATGAGCAGCTGCAAAGTTGAACTTTTGATTTGTTTATCCTGCTGTGCTGTAGTTGATCTGTGACCATTGGCAGGATGAGGAGTAATGAGCATGCTGAAGGTGTACAATTATTGCATGTTACTCCCAATTAAATTATCTTGACATTGCACTAAACTATTGGGGAAGCTTAGGCTGCACTACAAGTCTTTGAGCTGAACAACCTGTGAAGAACATTCAAATAATGGAGAAACTTGACAGAAGAGATAATGAGTTGACAGATTAATCCTCAACAAATTATTTATGTTGCTCAATAAGTTAGTTGACATGCATATTCTATGTTGTTTGATTTGCTTTTGAATTTTTAATTAGGGATTATTGTAGATGATGTATTCTTGAGCACATCATTTTTTAGCATTTTCCCCATGATTAATTGACCATCCCAAGAAAGAAATTATTTTGAACTTGATTAGATCCCTACATAGGTTGAAGTACAACATTCAAAATCTTATCATCAATACTAAAGAAATCATATTGTAAGGAAGGGAAGATATTTGTCTCTGTGGTTGGAGTACATATTCAAGCCTTTATCCTTCATTCAGATTGCAATTTCTCAATCTATTTACAAAGTTTAAACCAACATTTGTTTGCATAAAGATTAAGAACATACATGTCTAATAAAGTGTTTTTTTGTCTTTCATTCTATTTTCATATTATCAATATTAATTATCTCTCATCATCTAATCTCTTTGATACCAAAAACTATATCAGATCTCATGAATATAATTTTAAACCGGTTTCATAATAAGTATTCATAGCGAAAAATTGTAACTAAGTACTAAGAATGTCTACTGTCCTTTGAAGCTCAAATATCCCAAATAAAGCCAAACAAAGTGGTCTTATTTGATAGATGGTAAGTGATAAAAGCAAGTGAGCCCTCCACCCTATCATCAAAGAGATAAAAACACAGGTAAACCCTAGCTAAAGGCTCCTCACTGCAAGCCAATCCATGCATCCTATGCTGAATTCTTCCACCAAACGCCAACTTTTCTCAACAAGTTATCCATCCATGCATGGTAGAGTGAGAAACACTTTGGTGCCCACTCTTCCTCCTCTCTTATCAACCCTGAACCTTAATCCCTCAATAAATGCTTCCTTCTAAAGTCTGCACCACCCTCTTTGTCTTGATCCAAATCCAAACACCTTTAAATTATTCCTCCCCCACAAACATCCACATCTCCATCACATTATGTCACACATCTCTTCATGCCCCACCACTCTTTCATGTCACACATTTCTTCTCCCCAGATCCTTTTCACCTCATCAAAGTCTAAGCATCCTCTCCACCCTTCTCTCCCTGGTCTGTCTTCTGAGTAGGAGAAGCTCCGAGCTCTCCCTCCTCCTGTTCTCTTGCACTCACTACTCATTTCTATATTTCCTCCACTTTCATAGCTAGCCTTCCATCTTCTTCTCTCTTCCTCATCACCTTCTTATTCTTCTTCATCCTTATTCACATAAAGATTTGTATTTTACTCACAAAAATCTATTTTTAATTTAGTTTTCCATCCCATCACCTTTATTTTGGTGTAATTTTCTACCAAATACCTTATTTTTTGGTCTTCCCCGCATGGCGGGGCTCGATCTCGGCACTGCCTCCCGCTTCGTCCACCCTCTTCACCTCCACCTTCCTCACACGAAGCCGGACTCCGACGACTCCCCTGTCGCCACTGACGAGGCCGCCAACCATGGGCTGGAGCTGTCCGCCCCAGCCGGACCCGGGGACGTCATCGGCCGCAGGCCCCGGGGCCGCCCCCCGGGCTCCAAGAACAAGCCGAAGCCGCCGGTGATCATAACCCGAGAGAGCGCCAACGCCCTGCGCGCGCACATACTGGAGGTCGGCAGCGGCTGCGACGTCTTCGAGTGCCTCTCCACGTACGCCCGCCGCCGGCAGCGCGGGGTCTGCGTGCTCAGCGGCAGCGGGACCGTCGCCAACGTGAGCCTCCGCCAGCCCGCCGGCTCGCCCGTTGCCACCCTGCAGGGCCGCTTCGAGATCCTGTCCCTCTCGGGCTCTTTCCTCCCGCCGCCAGCACCGCCGGGGGCGACCAGCCTCGCGGTCTTCCTGGCCGGCGGCCAGGGGCAAGTGGTCGGGGGGAGCGTCGTCGGGGCGCTAATCGCGGCGGGGTCCGTGACGGTGATCGCGGCGTCGTTCACCAACGTCGCCTATGAGAGACTGCCGTTGGACGAGGAGGAGGAGGAGGCGGCCGCCGCGACGCAGCAGCTCCAGATGCACCCGCCGGCGTCACAGAGCCCAAGCGGCGGCGGAGGTGGGACAAGTGGTGCCCTCGGGCCTTCCTTCACGGACCCGTCGTCGGGGCTGCCGTTCTTCAATTTGCCGCTCAACATGCCGCAGCTGCCGGTGGACGGGCACGGCGGGTGGCACGGGAGTGCCGCCGCTACAGCCCGACCGCCATACTGATCGGGAAGACAAACCATGGCAGAAGAAAGAAAAGGTTAGACATGAATCCATGAGGATGCATCATCTCCATGTACACAATTAGCCCGTCTCTGAGAACTCTCTCATCTTACTCATGCTGTTTCCTTACCTTCTATCTTGGTCTCCCTCTCATGTGTTCATCTCTCCTCAGCTATGGGTTGAAGACTGCTACTGCTATTGAAGCATCGATTTTACTTCTCTTTCTATCACTGATCTACCTCTTCCTTTCATCTACAGGTTTGTGAGAAGTTATTGAATTGATGCAAGTAAACATTTTTCTTATAGCAAAGAAAAGTAACTTTCAATCTCACTATTTTGCTCTTTTATTTGGTTGGGGGGGATGCAATATGATTCCACCATCTGGATCTAGGCATCTACTTGAAGTTGAATGTGGGTTGTAGAGTAGATTTAAGGTTCCAAATCTTTTGTTGTTGGAGTAATGAAGGTGCATAGGAACAACAAGAGATGGAGGGTGTAGAGAGAGAAAGAGAGGAGGAGGTCTCTTAAACCTATATAACACAGTCTTCCTGTCGTAGCTCCTTTTGGCCGGTTTCAAGTTCCCTTTTTGGAGATAAAATGATAATGATACAGCACTGTAGTAGATATCTTGGAAATTGTCTTCTCTTCTGTGGCAGGTACTGTCTTCACTATTTCTTTTTGCTTGTTCTTGTTTTGTTTGTTTCAGCAATAATAAGCATAATTCTACTGCAAGGCAAACTGATCATTTTCACTAAGTTTGCTACTTCTGGCCATTTTTTGCTTATGATTGTTGCTTCAGAGTGATGCAACTTAATTGTTCATTGGCTTTGTGATGTTTATTCTAAAAATTGTTATACTTAATTGTAAACAACATTAAATGACAGGTCTATATTAATCTAAATAATTATTTAGTAAAGAAATAATGAATGAAGAATGCTTACTGCATGACTTCAGCACATCTTGTTGAAGGTCTAAACAAGCTTATTGCAAATGCCAAAGAAAAGGCTTATCTCTTTCACTCTTCTTGATTGTAAATGTAGCAATGCATTGTAACTCTGAGCATAATAAATTGGCTCTATGTTGTGCTAACCTCTCACAGTTTCTTCTCCTTTGGTTTTCTTCCTCTCTCTTTTCTCCATCACTGTGGGTTTTGTTTGTTCTTCCATTGGAACAAGAAAGAATGGAGCCTATGTGATTAGCATCGACCTAATCACAAATGATAAACATGTCTTGTGTTATTTTATAATTATAGGACCTTGAATATGTTTATGTTTCTTTGTTCATTCATTTGGTAATATTTGGCTTCAATGTATGAGTTTGATGTATGATCTAATACTACAATAGGTTCTCAAACTGGACAATTGTATTCTCAAGAACTTTGTTCTTGAACATGTTTTTTATTGGTTTAATATGAGTCATGACCCAAATAAATAATCACTCTTATGCGATTGTAAATTTAGATCTACCAGTAGAAATACTGCCAGCAAACACATTAGTCAGGCTGAAGTTTGATCTGTGAAGTTAATCACATGAACAATAGATAGAAACTACTGGTTTATTTTATGGATCATAACTCAACAAGTTGCAGTCATCATCATCCTCTATTCTTTTTCTTTGTTCTTGGTGTGCCAAGAAAACCTACCAAGAGGCTTTAGTCAAGGTCAGATGTGATTATTCTGGCAATCATGGCTACAAGGAAAGTATATGCATGCTATAACTTGTTTCAACTAACAAGTTTTGATCCACAACTTAAGTATACTTCAAGAAAAAGTGAAACATACTTCAAGTTTTCTTGGATTTGTGGGTCTGTGTGTCACACAAACCAAGCTGGAGGATTCTCAAGTCAGTGACATCTGATCACTGAGCAAATTATGAACCTAAAATGATGTCTTTCCATGACAAATCAGATGGTTAATTCTCCATGTGATTTTTGATAGACATTAATTGCTAATAACTCTTTAAAACATCATCATGCTTGTCTTATCATTTTTCTTCAGTACATAATAGCCAAATTCCTTGGTTGTTAACTAAGCTTTTTTCTGGGATATATATGTTTATTACTTTTAATGGATATCAGATAAGTTCATTATTTTCACACTCTAACATGCAAGTTTGACATGAAAGGTTATGTTTGGTGATTATGAGTTAATTTATGTGATGAAAGAAGAAACACAAAGTAACTTTCATGAAAACCCCAAGTAAATTAAAATAAGAAAAAGAAGATCTTCTCACCATCATACTAAACCAATAGATATAATATTAATTCTTGAAGATTTTTTTAACAATAATTAAATTGATAATGTGACTACTACTGTTTCGCTATGAAGAATGCAAATCTTTTTAGGTGGTTATAAGCCTCCAAAAGATTTATATATTTATTATATAAGATTTGAAGTCTTTAAATCTCATTTTGTTCTAATATAATTCCTTAGTTACTTAATATTTTAAAAAAAATGACAAAGATGAGATTGAAGTTCAGGATATTAGGACCTTTAGTCAGACCAATATTTAAAGTGTATCTAATGATAATTAATTTTTTTTAACTTTAATACTATTGATACTTAATCAAGAGGTAATCAAAGGCATCAAGAGGGATATATAAGACATAATGATATTATTCCTAAAATCTATTGATACTTAATTGGATGGGAATATGCTATTTTATTAGGCTTGTCTATTTATTTATTTTACTTGGATATTGTCACAAAATCAGATATAAGCTTCTTCATTTTGCATGAAGAAAATATATGTTGCACGTATGATACAAAAAAAATAATAAAATCGAAAAATTCCAACTATCCGACATCCATTCTTTTACCACCAAAAAGTAGGATGATAAATTGTTCTTGTCCCAACACTATCTATATCTAAATCTAAATCCAGGGAACAATATGTGAATCCAAATCTTTCCTTCCAATAGAACCATTATTCTTAGCTTCAGTACTTACCTGCCACTGGTTTTGTTCACGCGACGATCTCCAGCTTCAGGAAGTGAGTCGTGATCTCCTTGTGAGGCAGAACCGAGACTCCATCGAGGAACACCGTCTCCTTCACGTGCACGTCCTTTCCGAGCACAGCCATGCGGCTCACCTGTGCCGACCCGCCGATGGTCGAGTGCCACCCGATGATGCTTACCCGAAACGTGAGCGGAACTCTTCACTCTCACTCCCTTCATCAGCGTGCACGACGACAGTCTCACCCCAGGCTCGATCACGCAGCCCGGTCCCACGACCACGTCCGGCCCCCGATCGAATATTCTTCCCCCACCTTCGCGCTGCCGCCCACCAGCACTTTCCCGATAATGTACTGCCCCGCAGCGAGCGCCGACGGAGAATGCCGTTTCACGTAGTCCAGGCAGAATCTGAGACCTGCGAGGTAGTCCTTGGGCTGTCCCATGTCCATCCAGAAATCCAGCATGAACCATGGCGTACAGGCCTCCCTCGCAGCAATGGATGGAAAGACTTGCCGTTCCAACAACCTCAGCCGCGGCAAAACACGACTGAGAACGTCGATGCTCGGCAGGTAGACGCCAGCATCGATTCTGTTGCCGACGAACACCGGTGGCTTCTCGACGAAGTCCTTGACTTGCCCGGATTCCTCATCCAGGAGCACCACCCCGTACTTAGATGGTTCGGCAACCTGGCCATGTAGTGTCAGACATCAGCAATACCTTCAAGATCATCATTAGTCTCGAGATGAATGCATCAAGTACCTTGGTCACCATGATCGATGCTTCTCCACCATGAGCCTGGTGAAAACTAAGCACCTCTTTCAATGGGTACTCGCATACGATGTCACTGTTGAGCAGAAAGAAGGGCTTGTCAGGCTCCCCCAAGCAGCTTCTCCTTGGCAAGAGCCAGTGGACCTGCAGTGCCCAAAGGCTCAGTTTCTCGAGAACAGGTTATCTTGATCCCAAGTTTCGATTCAAACTCTTTCAGAAAGCTCATCATCACCTACCCAAATCAACTACAATTTTTGGTTGGAGGGGGAACAGAAAGAACTTGATACATAGCTATGTATTCAGATTTGCTCACCTGAGGCTGGTAATTGATGGCCAAGATAACTTCAGTCACCCCGACAGCTTTAGAGCTTCAATATGATCAACAGCATATACAGAGTCAATTCTTCAGATACACAAAAGATGACAAGAAGGCATGTGTAGTGACAAACCTGGTGCAAGATCATCGGCTTGTTGGCAAAAAGTCTGGAAGTGACTTGGGCATGCTCAGAGTCAATGGCCTCAAGCTGGTCTCAAAGCCTCCAACAAGTACGAGTGCCTTCATGGTAGGTGACCCAGAGATGCTTCCCCTGTCCAAACCAGTTGAGTTGGTTCAGAGTGTTAGCTTCAAAGACGAAGCAAGGAAGCACTGTGTTTCTGGCTTTAGGATCTTTAAGATCTTTAAGCAAGCTCTGATGGGCAGGTGTGCAAGTTGACCAGTAATGGACTAATGCATCTTCACCAGGTTGAAGATGGGATGAGATGCAGGAGATGGCTGCCTGTGGTTGTCTTGCAACAATGACAAAGAAAGGGAAAAGAAATTAAAGCATTCCATGTTTCAAGAAAGAGTATAACAGCTGAGACTCAACAACTTCTGATTTAAATGTCTAACATAATGTCAAGCACACCCATAAGGAAGAACAATCCAACCCCGTAGGCTAACAATGTATAACATGGGGAGTTCACCAACTCACTGATAAAGGAGCAAGTCACTGCCAGACCTATACACCTTATAAAAGCAATTCCAAAGCATGTCTTCTAGTGAAATGGTCATCTACCAACAACAATATCACAAACAGGTACTGTGCATAAGCCTAACCATGGATACTACAAGAATCATATATGTCCTGTAAGAAGGAATCAAAATTATCTATCTAATAAGAAACCAAACTCATATTTTCCACCACAGGAGAATAGCAATTTTCTAACCACCGTGAAATAATTTCTAAGGTAACCAAAATTTCCAGTCGAAAACAACATCAGAAATGATGATTTCTTTTACAACCTTACATAGTTCCCCATGGCTATTCAACCCTGTTACATAGGAAAAATCGATCGAGTAGGAACGATATGCACCTCGAGTAGCTGTAAAAGAAGGAGCTTTACACTCCGCGACCAATCAAATCCAGGACCCCATCAAATCCAGGACCCCAAACTCTCAATAAAGGGTACCATCCACAACAGAATCCAAGAACACCCGTGAAACCGGAACCAACAGGGAAAGCCTCGCTTTGCAGGATCAAAGAAGAACAAGAGAGTCGCTCGATCGGCCTCCGAACTCCAAAAAGATTCAAGATTTACTTGGATGAGCTAGGATTAAACCTTAGGGTTTACCACAGGAGTAACGTGAGACTATTTCCACGGTAATCGAATCCCATTTCCAGTTGAAACCAACATTAAAAATGCCTATTTCCCAACCTCACGGCGCTCCCCATGGCTATTCAACCATTGTTACATCAAAAAAATCGATCGAGTATGAACGATACGCATACCCTCCGGGACGCATAAAATGCAGAACCCCAAGCTCAAAACCAAGAATACCGTCCAAAATAACGGAAAAGAACACCAGCGAAACCGGAATCAATAGGAAGCACCTCACCTTGCGGGATCAAAGAAGAACGAGAGGGGCGCTGGATCGGCCTCCGGACTCCAAAAGATTCAAGATAGGGTTTACCATGGCGAGATTTATTCCCCCAATCAGGGAAGGGGAAGTAAAGGTTGGCATTCGGCGATCCACACGAGAAACCACCGCTGTTGACCGTACACGTGTGTGATTCGTTGCATAAACGGCATAACGACCCCATGCGTTTCAAAACGAGCGAATAAAGAGGGCGTTGCCGCCACTTAATTCTTTTACATATACACCCCCACCCAGTGAGAAATGTTAGAAAAACCCCTCAAAGAATGTGTATCAAAGCCATTTATTCTTAGTATTTTTCTGTATACACTCCTACAAAGAGATATATTTCAGAAAGACCCCTAGAAATGTGTATTAGTGCTACTTGGTTGGGTTTTTTTTTTGTCTTTTTTCATATACGCCCCTATCAAAGTGAATAACTTCAGAAGCACTCCTTCAAATACTTTCCAAGACTTTTGGGTTTTTTCACATATCTACCCCCATAAAGTTAGAAATTTAGAAACATCCCTTCAGGTCTTGCAGATGTTCCATGATTTCTGGACTCAGAAATGATAGTGATGTATAATCCAATCATTACTGAGCTTATCTCTGATACAACTTGAATCATTGATTGCTTTGGTGAATATTTTGGTGTCAAGTAAGACCATCAAGATTGCATGTCAAGAGAAAACATATTCACACCATCACTATTGTCTCCTATATGATGTAAGTCTTGGACAGAAATAACATTAATAAAAAGCTTATATCATTGAGATAAAAATGTTGAGTTCAATATATAAAATTATTAAAAAATAAAAATAAATATTTTTGTTCATGAATAATTAGATATCATATTCGATAAAGGATAAGATGAGACGATGCTATAGAGATATAGATGAAACTATGAATATTAATAATTCAAGAAAAGATAGAGAAGACATAAAAGTATCTTATTCGAAGCTATAAATAAATTTTTATATATTCTTAATTTAATTAATAATATTTTTTTCTAAAATTCAGTGATGACAAAAGATACACAGTTTGTTTAGGGGTTCTTAGATCTATAAGATCAATCCAACTTGCAGTGTCATCAAGAAGTCTAACTTGTTCATGAAGGTATAATAAGATGACACCAAGGCTGCAATTTATGGTTTCTTGCTGCCTCTGTTTCACTAATCCAATTGTCTTTCCACTGGAAAGATTACTTCATTATCAATAAGCTAGATTCTAGTGTGCCTAAGATCAAATAAGACTCATGTTTCTCAATAACAGAAAGAAAGTTTTCAATCCTGTCTAGAATATGATGAATTATCTTTACTAGAAATGGAGGATGAAGATGCTTGTGATAAAAAGATTAATGATCCAGAAGAAGAGTGACATGGAGAATTTGTCTTGTTAGAAGACAAATAAGGAAAGAATGAGCATCCTGAGATTATCATCTGCATTTTTTTTCTAGAGTGATGAGATATATTTGCTACCTATCAAAATCCAAGTCCTCAAAGACGCATGCAATGCTGATCGAATATTATTATTACATTCAAGTGTACAAGCGACTAGATACAAAGATTCAGGAAAAATATTCCAAAATATTGTTCATTACATACCCGAAAAAACCAGACCAACCACTGCAAACTAGCAATATCAGCATTTCAAGACAAAAACAACAGTTTGTACGATTGTCTTCGCACGTCAAGCAATACAAAAACCATGTATTGTGGGCACTAACATGAAGCTCTATAATTTCTTGGTGCAAAGAAGATGCAGAGACCACTATCCTCGCGTGGGGAAAGCGAAATTGCCACAGCAAAATCTGAAGGATGAACATTAATAGGACAGTGATTGCCGATACTCTTGTCTCCAGGATTTCAGCTACTAGGTTTCTGTTCAGTGCTTGGTAAAGCCTGTCAAATAATAAACATCAAGCATTGCAGATTTATCCACTTTATGAAATGCTACATGAACATATCAATATTTTAACTAGAAATGCCACTGAGAGTAGTCGCAGAAAAGATGTTGAGGTAGAATGTTAATGCATTTCCATGAATACTCACTCACCCCAACTGAAGTCACAAAATTGCAAACTGCACACTTCACGGATCTTGCTCCGTATTGGTACATCAACAGCATATGGCAGCTTCCACAGTTGACATGTGCTACCTGATTTGCTGCAACCAAACATGTAAAATTTGTGAACTTCGCACATAGAAATACATGATCGTACATAAGTTGTTTGTCTTACATGTGCACAAGTACTTGTTAATCCTGTAATCTTGGATTATCTAGGATTCCTATATTTGTTAATCTTTAACAAAAATTATGTGAATGGAAGTATGATTTTCCAAGTCTATCATTACATGAAAGATAAAAAGATGGATAGAAAAGCAAATGCAGATTATGAGATTTGTTGGAACCTTGATCAACAGTTACCATCTTCTAAAGAAGTTTTCTTTCATTGGTTGGTGTGAATAAGATTTAACGACACAATTCTAACCATTCAGATGAAAGGGATGGGTTCAAACAGCAGGTGTTTCTAAGGATTTCGAGCGTCTCAACAGTATCATGCCGTCTATTCAATAAGCCTTTTGTGTGTCCTGTTGCAGGTTCGAACCCAATTGGCATTTGGACCTGATTATGATATCCATTAATGCAACATCATGGAATACTGAACTAAATGCACCAGTTGGCTATTCCTAGTTATATGATTGGTCCAATTGTGTTTGCTCTATCCATTACTCATAATATGTTTTGTTCTGGGTGATGATAAGCAATAGGTGGTTTCTTTTTTCTTTTTTTTTGCATCTAGTTTCCTATACATAAAAGAGGTAAATTTTCATAATGATCAGTTCTAGTTTCTTTTTTTCATCTTTTTTTGGTGAATAGAGTGATTCGACAGCAGAGTTTTGAATTATTTTGTCACCTTCCAAAGCCAGGTTAACTGTGTGACAGCAAGAACATTGTACGCTAGTTGCCCCACGTATGAACATCAGAAGTGTGTGACATCCTCCACAAATTAACTGAGCCATTTCTGTACCTGAAGCAAATACGAGAGTAGTTGTAAATAAATCAAATCCTTTAATGATGTCAGAAACAAAAACAAATACTGAGAACAAAGAAAACTAGGCATTATCTAAGTTTTTTCTTAGCTCCACTCTTTTGTCAGACTTACGACAGACACCTTAGGTTGATCCTATATCAAAAGCAGTATAAACCATGTTTATCTTGATAATGATGGTAATAGTTCCCATAATTTTCTTGGATCAACTAACCAACTTGTCAGTCAGAAGTTTGCATATAAGATCTATGAAAAGGCTTCTTCTATCTTTTATCTGATTCTGTGTTCAAGGTAGCTGCTAAGATAAAGGGGGAAGTACCTGGCGGAGGCACAGCTGTTACTGCACTGCAAACAGCACAGCATACTGATGTTGCCCCTAGAGGATAGAGAAGGAGATTTCTGCATCCTGAGCACACAAGTTGGCTTTGTCCACCTGAGAATTAAATGAGCCATTTAGTTGTGTAATAATCAAGATATCTTTGTGAGCAACTAAAGAATCCCAAATTTAGCAGGCTAATATACCAAACAGCAGTAACAAGAGAATAAACCATGTGGTTGTTCCTTCAGCTAAGACCTTTTAATGTGTTTTCAGTGGCAAAGTAATCAAAACTAATGGTCATTCAACACTTGCTGAAAGCTGATACAGATTATGATGCATAAACATGAAATAGTTCATGAAAGAATCATATTTTCAGCATCAAATGAAGTGAACACCCAACTAGAGAAACTCAGGTAAAATGTTTTTGTCTACTTCTCGATGCTAAAGAACAGAGAAGAAAATAAATACTTCTGCTAGTGGCATTCTCATGGCAAAAAATGCTGGTTACTCTCAACATCCCTAGGTTGAGAGACCTTAAAATGTTAATGCACTTGTTATTCATACATTGTGACTTTCTAAAAGGAAAATGTAGCGATTCTTTATTTGGTCTTCAGCTTCACTTAATACCGGCAAGCTTGAAAATTCATAAATCTCAATAAATTGTGGAATTAAAAGTGTTCCAACCCAATTTCAAAGTCATTGTTTCAAACTCTACAAGCTACTAATTTTATTTAGGTTCCAAGACCATGTCAATGTTTACTCTATTCTCTATTGCAACTGTTAGAGTGCATCAGAAGAACTTAAATATCTTCCAACAAATTTGCAGCCACAACTCATTGATTCAAACTAGAACAAGATTCAAGGACAGCAGATACCATTTGGGGGTGTGAATGGTACAGGAGGTGTTGGATATGGGACAAGAGGAACTGGCATTTCGGGTTTGTGCCTTATCCTTCTTCCCAGCACTGTGTCTTCCTTCAGCATCAGGCAAAGATTCGCACTCCCATCACCAATCTGTGTCAAAAAGGAAGGATTTTTATTCATGTTCCTCTTTAAAGGGAACCAAAAAGGGAGAATCGAAAGCTGTAGCAATCTTCTAAATCCAACAATTTCCATCAAGGCCATTGTTGACATGTACTCAATCCCCACATGAATCGGTCACAAGCACAATAAAATCAACATCAGTGAAGCACCTTCCTGTTATCCTTACCCTTTGGCTGCTGGAGGAAGACGGTGGATTGTTGGTGGTGGTGGTGGAAACTCTGCAGCCTATTTATGCGGGTGAATCCAGCAGGGATGGTGGCGTCTCAGCGTCATTTGCTGCTCCAAGTGCAGTGTTTGGGGCTGTTCATTCAATGAGAGCTCCCGGGGCATATCGAGCGGCCCCAAGCACGTGAGCTCCACGCACCGGGGAACTGGCGGCGGAGGGAGCTCCGCGTGTGCCGTTACTGCAGTCAGCACGGCAGCAAGCGGCGCGGCAGTGAAGCGGGACCCGCTTTCTCGTCCTCGTGTGCTCCCCTTTCCTGTCGTCGCCGAGTCGGCTATTCTTTACACTTCACCCAAAACTGTTCTCGTTCCACGTGGCCGTCTACGAACCCCGGACGGCTGTGGGGTCCGGCAGATGAGGCGTGTTACGTGTTACCCACGCGGCTCACAGAAACTGGTTCGTACGTGTCGGTCCCACGGGTTTAGATCGGCATCGGTGTCAATCATTATTGTACGGATCGGTTGGTCCGATCCAACCGACGAAGGGTTACATGTAGATATACGATGTCATGTGATGCCTCCTCAGAGATGAAGATGAGTTGGTGACAAGTGAAAGGTGCCGTCAAACATATTTCTTTGGATTCGAGATATATTGTAATAATAAATTAATTACTATAATGAAAAAAATAGTAATAATAATACTTTACTAGTATTTATAAGTGAACGTGTGGATGTGTTTATACATAGAATCGAATAAATATAATAGAATAATAATAATACTTTACTAGTATTAGAATTAAATGAACTTATATGAGTTTTAAATGATCATAATTAATTAATCTAATAGTTAGTTTTATCTTGAGTCATATATAATCATTTAAAGACTTACAAATGAGAACACGAGTAAGAGTAAATATTTAATTCGGGATCCACAAATAGTAATTTTAATAAATACTTGATAGACAATGTAAATTATAAACATATCTTCATTTCTCTATGATACCGTGACACTCCTCTAGGTCCACCTCCATTTTGATCGATATTTGGTTTTAGGTAACTTAGTCCCTGAACTCGTCGCTTCATCGCCCCTTTTGACCACTTACTTCAATACATTTGTGTTCTGCAAGCAGTTTTCCTTGTTTAATGGAAAGACATACTACAATTCTCATGTATGACCTCCGCCATCATGTTATAAGGCTCATGTCGATTCTATTCTCCTTTACGTCATTGGTAGCAACGTTCGTTCACTTGGTCTTGTTCTCTGACTTGCTAGGCTCCCTTAAGCGAATATGAGCTCTAAAGTAGCCCAATTCCCTCAAGCGATTATACCTCTACACGATCAAGTCTTCTCTGACATGACTCACTGATACATACACAAATTCCTCCTCGATGGTACATAGCCCCCCCTCCCCCCATATGCTAATGACCAAGACTTTCGTTCAATGTAAAATTTGATACACACACAGAAGAGCGGTATCTATGGTACCATGATATTCACTCCTTGAATCAATAATCATTTTTACCATCATATTGTTCACCGAAGTAGAGCTCTCAGTAACTCCTAATCATACCTTCATATGATGAAGTCCCTCGTGAGACTTCTCCGTGTTGTATAGCCTCCAACTGTTTTACCATGATCTGCTACACCATGTCGCTTCCTTATAACATTCATTGCATTCTAATTTTTGTGGAATGAACTCGGAGTATAATATCTCAATATATAACCTTTGCCACCACATCGTAAGGTTTTTGTTATCTTTAATTATGATTATTCCTTTGGCAATCGACCTTCGTCTGTCCGCTCTCGAGTCACACTTAGATAAAGTATATCTCTAGGATAGTCTGTTGCTTAGCAACTCTTGAAGTCAACTGACTTTACTACAATTGATGTGTCATTATCTAGATCCTGGGCCCTTACCTCTAGTACAATCTTTATTATACGTCGCTTCCTTCACAATAAGTTAAATGATAGCACTAAAGCATATTCTTCAAAATTACCCATCGTCATATCCTCTTGTCTTGTGCCAAAGCCTTTTGATCCTAACTTCGTCTTCGTAAGTTGAGTCACCTTAGTTCCTTTATCAAATCCTTCACCGAGATAATGTGTATATGCTTCGAAACTCCCTTCAATTATGGTACTATGCAATATAAGTTTGCTTCATCATGTCCTTGACCTTTGTCCATGGAAGGATTTGTGCCCCAACTCGATATTTCATCTTATATGTTGACTCCTTTTGTGCAACTTGAGCACATCACCAAGTTCCACCCTAATTTCTCTATTCCTCGATTTGCATTGAATTGATGGTGGCTCTCACGCCTACCATTCTATGAGTCAACTCTATGTTGAGTCCAATCTCCATATCGACTCTAAGTGTGTTTTCATTTGGTATTATCTTAGGTCACTCCGTCACGTAATCTCTATCACTTGGGTACCTCATGTGAGATCATATAACGATTCCTCACCTCTCGCTTGGTCTATTAAGATTTATGAAGCTGTTATATGGAAATACCTCCTCAACATATATGGTCTGTTATACATGATTCATTATTTTGAAAGACTTATCTCTCTTGGATATCTATCACATTAATATAATTTTTTTCTTTACATTCTTCACTCTGAAATTTTCAAAGACCACTATTGCCTTGGACTACTTTGACTTGCTGAACAAATTATGTATTATTACACCCTCATGAACGCACTTGCTAGATTATGACTATTTACCAATACAGCTTTCGCTACACCCATCAAAGCCTAGCAACATGTTGAACTTGCTACACACTTCAGCATCCTACAGACATATCTTTCTCATATCGAAAAGAAAGTTCTAATGCTCTATAATGTCGAGTTTTAGTCGTCTAGGGATGGCCACAGATAATTCATCATTCATATACAAGCCCTTCCATAAGTATAGAATTCTTCGAGTTAGTAATTTTCCTCACCTCTATGAGCTTTGCATAACTCTTTCGGTTGCCAAGCAACACATCCCTCCTTGCACGGTCTCATCATTTGCTAAGCGCCTTGCATGCCTTGAGCACCATCAAATTTGATTGTAATGTCAGGCAATAGCTCAAACTCATCCAACCCAACATTTGTGCATTATACATTCTTCCCAGTTCACTTGTCCTCGTGATGCCTCTTACATAAAGAGTTGGTTATTCATCTAAATATTAGCCTCAGAAGCCCACTCCTTTGAGAGACTCTTTTTCCTACATCTCAATGTTTGTTTCTCTCAAACAGTCGCGTGTGTTAGCTGCCCGCAATATAACTCTGTTAGGTCACCCACGTTTGCATGCTAAGTGTTTCTAAATGTACTTATCTCACTTTGATATTATTTATCATGGACTTAGTTGATTTTGCCTAAATCATACGGTACTATTGCATATCCGTCTACAAAGGGTTAGCCAACCTGAAACTTTTTATGATCTCTTAAGGACCTATAAAAAAGAAGACAAGTTAGAGAAAGTATTTAACTTGTGATTTCATAAGTAATCATTTCAGCAAATAGAGTAATGTAAATTACAAACATAAGCTTTATAATCTCCAAACAGTCGCATGATAAAAGGTCTATGGTGGCCCACCGCGATCAAAAGTCATCACAAGTGCCTACATGACACTATTGTAAAACAAGACAACGAACTAGCCATATGCCACCTAGATAGCTTTTGGGGATTGTGCTGGCTGATATTCTGAATAACTCTGTGAAGCTAGAAAACCCTTAAACTAGCTTTTTGAATGATTTATTTTTGGGTAGTTTTATCTCTGTGCAACGACTAATAACATATATTTATAAGCATGAAAATAAATGTCTAATCAAGCTATCAAATCTATTACAAATCTTTTACACATGCAAAACATGAATAAAATCTAACACACTAAAAATTATATCAAACACCCTATTTATAATTTTATCCATAATAATATAATACCCTTATATATATATATATATATATATATATATATATGCTCATAAAAAAATTAAATAAAAAAAAAAGTAAGTGGCGAACGAACATACAAGGAAATCGCTACCATCTTAAATTTTGAATTCCACAAGCATAATAGAGTTATAACACTGTATTGATATTGAAATTAGATAAATTTGTAAGCTGTCTTCTTATAGTTTAATATAGATCGGATCACTTTCTAATAGCCCAAAGTTATCGGGTGTCGATGGAAATCTTTACGTTGTATTAGAGCATGCCATGAGTTCATCAGATGTTTAATTAATATCAGATTGAATGTAAAATTCGGTATCGGCATTCAATTCTAATCGTAATTTAGAATTGGATTTTATGTGGACAGTAATAATGGGATCCTTAGAATAGCCATTGTAGCCATTGGTTGAGAGCATATCCCAACGAATTGTACCGAGTGACTTTGACTTCACTGATTCATGCAAACTCCAAATCACATCATCCATCCCCATCCAACGCTGATTGCATCAATTGGAGTGGTGTTTGGGCCTCAAAGATTGACAAAGCTATTGGCGTCGATTTCAAGTTAAATCTAATCTTAGGGATATGGTTGTGTCAAAGACGATTGGTCCGATCATCTACGTGTCGCAGTCACATTTGCTATCATGTGAAGCCCCTCCCCCATAAATCAGATTTTTTTTTTTGATTAGGTACCATTCAATTAGGATATTTATTCTTTGATTAGATCTAAGATAAATAATTCAGATAGAAAAATAAGTGCTCGAGTCGATTTTGATTGATATGATATTTTTTTTATATTGTATATGTCTCGATCGACTTATATGTTATATTTTTAATGTCGGACTGTTATCAATAACAATTGATATTTTAGATGTCCAAGAAGACAAAATCTCAAATGAGTCTTTTCCTCAAAAAATAAAAATATAAAAAAAATTACATCTAAAAAGATATCTTGTTGAGGATCTTATAGTCAAAATAAGGAGAGAAACTATTATTCTAGCCACTATTATGATAAATAAAGAAAATAATTTTTTTTTTGTACGGAAGATACAAAATACATTATAAGTCAGAAATTAGTGTTTGACTTTATTTAACTTCTGATGTGTCTTTATTCTATCAATTACATTAGTTTTGAAAATGCGAACAGATGAGAAGTAGAGTCTAGTTTTTTGTGTATAAATTCATAACGCATGCATATAATCAAATAAATAAGCAGGAAGAATATCATGGATATAGTGTCTACAAAAGTAAGGAGATATAGTGTCTGCAAAAGCTTCGACGAGAACATCAAATAGGAGAGAATATCATGGATAATTATTAGACTTGGCTTATTTTTTAAATTTGTGTGTATAAATACTTTTCAAAAATTTAAAATCCAAATGGATAAAATTATTTTAAAATAAATTTTATTTTATTTATTTTAATTTTGAATCCTTTTGATAGGCCAAGTGATAGAACATTAGATTTTTATGGTCCTAATTAATTGATTAAAATATATTAAGATTTTAATTGAATTTTGATTAAGGTTATCAATAAATAAAAATGAAGTCCACTTATGTTAAAATACCTTAGAAGATTACCACCATGGGAAGAACTCTTTTTATTACCTTTCTTAGATCATTTGCCTTCATCTATATATAAGTAGAACCTTTTAGAAATCATATCATCATAGAGATTTCTTCTCTTACCATTATTCCATCAATTACAATCGTCCTGAAAAAAAGAAAGAGAGAAAAATGAGAATTTTTTTTCCCACACATTTAGGACACATGTAGATCATCACGGCATATTGTTTCGTGACATTTAAGATCATGTTTAAAAAATATGCAACACTTATCTTTGATATGCAATATTTGATTTCAATCATGATATAAATTTTTTATATAATAATTTTATTTCTTATTATTAGTTCATCGAAAAAAAATATTGGCTTTAGTTTTGATCTCTGTGTGAAGGTGGCTGAGGGAAGTCACTCATGTAATCAATATATACAGTTTGTTAAATCACCAGTATCCAAGAAACTAAATGGCAATACAAAACCATCTGAGGTTATATAACCCTTTGAATAGAGTGTCAGTCTCCTGTTTTCTTGACATGTGATTCTTTGTTTCCATGGTCTTAAAATTTAGTGCCTCCTTCCTACATTACCCAAACATGAACTGTAGCTGATGATATTATGCATGTAAAATTCAGAACACTCAAAGTAAACATATGTCATCAATCTCCACAGTGATCAACACTAGCAACAGAATAACCTTCACTGAGAACCACAACCTAAGAACATACAAGATGGCAGAAGTTATCCACATTTTGTAGTGAAAAGAGCTATCATGACCATATTCAGCTCAGCTGGTCTCAGTAGGTAGCAGATTTTTAGAGTTGATGTAGATGCAACAAGGGAAAGAATGCAACATGGGGACAAACAAAGAACAACTAGATGTGTGGCACTGAATGGTTCTCTCCTCCTCACTCAATTGCCACCACACATCTCAGAGCCTCATATCAGACAAGAATTCTCTTGCATAGAGATCCACTCAGGATCTTGTCCCTGCTAGGTTTTGGTTGCAGTGGCAGTGTCTTCTTCTTCTTCTTCTGTAGCACATCAAAGTTTGGGCATGAAAGATTGAACTAAGGGAAGTTTAAACCTTAGTCTACTAGAATTGTTAAGCAGTTAATATAGACACACATTTCATACTCAAATATCTGCTAATCCAAATAATTGGGCTGCAATAATATAGTGCAAGTGCAGTGACAAAAAATATTTGTGGCATACTAAAGGAATATAGTCCACATGGAGAACAAGTGGAGGTGCAAACAGAACAATGACATAAAAAGGGAGAAGGTTACAAGCTTTGTTTGCACTATGGAGGTTTTGTTCCTCACTCAAAGCTCCACAAGGCAGATCCACAATGGATATTGAGAGGTGGCTCCTTCCTCTGTAGTCCATGTCTTCAAACATCACCACACCTTCCTGCCTACCTCTCTTTAAGGGGTTGGGACAGAAGACTGAGACACACACAAATATATACTTGTTATGTTGTCAGATCATGAAGGTTAAACTAGTTCAACTGAACTATTTTGACCCTTCTTAACTTGGTAGTGTTTTTGCATGACTCTCTTTTTTCCACTCAAAGGAAGAGTTTGAACAAACAGCTGATCTAGATCTTTATTATTGACTATTGGCTTCTTTTGTTGGCAATAATATCAACCAAGTCTGTATATTAGTACCATATTTGGTGCACAAATCAGAAGTGCTCCATCTCAATCACCCCATAGACTTTAGTTAGGTGACTTTTTTGTCTGATACAGAGCTATTCTGTGGTTCTGATCTCTTGTGAGAAAAGATTCTTTGTGCTGATATCAAGGCAACTCATTGTACCAAGCATCAAATTTCTGTTTCCTGTATAGCCTGAGCTTCTGCTGGAAACCAGAAAGTTCTAACAATTGATGATGTGCCACATGGTTGGTTTCTTGCCATCAAAATTAATTTTGTGGAAACTAGTCCAATATGATGCAATGCTCAGGCAAGGTGCCAGTCATTGTCAGCTACACTTGAAATGCAAAATTACTTGAATGAACTCAGTCACACTTTGATAATTTAGCTATCTTGCATGTGCAGAATTACTTGAATGCTCATGCATGTATTTTCATGTAATTTAGTTATCTTTCTTGTAATGTTAAAATAAGATGCTTTAAGAAGACAGGGCTTTGATAACCATCAGATTTAACTACAAAGAGGCAGTTTTACATACTACACAGAGCTATAGCAGACACTGTTGGAATGGTGGGAGAGTCAACAGCCAATGATCTTTTCCAAACTCTTCATCTGGTCATGACTTGGCAGCATAAATAGAAGATAAGAGGCTCCTCAAAGTTTCTTGAACTGGTTGAGGCCATCTCTTCATTGTCTTTGAGGACCTTATTCAACCTGGTGTTGAACATAAAGTATAATTAGCTCTCAGTCTCTATTCCATCGAAAATGACAGTAATTTAAATGAGGTACAAATTAATAAGAATTAACTTAGCATTTCCCCAAGATGACCACCCCAGAAGTGCTCATGTAATGCAACTAGGAACTTATGGATGAAGATGATATCAAGCCTTACAGATATATACCAAGTGTAAGCACCGTAAAATATGGAGTGGTTCAAAAACTGCAAGATTGAGTCAATGTGGAGTTTACAGTTACTAAGGCAGAATTTATAGTCCATGCATCAGTCTTCAGAAAAGGAGAAGCTAGTCTGACAAGGGACCTAGAAGAAGCATTGTTGCAAATGCTCAATGAACCATTAGTAGGGTACTCTCATAGGTCAGTCTTCAGATTTATGGATGGTTTGGAATGCGAGATATCATGACAAGATTGGACTAAAGAATCCTCCCCTACGGTAATCAAATATTATTGGTATCCCATTTGTATTTAATTAGACTCACAATAATCAAGAAAAGATTTCTACCTTTGGAAAATTTATTTTGCCACAACGAGAAAGAAAAGCAACACTCAGAACTCCTGGCATCTAAGTTTCATTTGCACTGATCTTGTTGAGCTTTGTGATTTTTGCCATGCAATTGTCGGTAGGTCGAGGATGAGGCAAGTATCGCACCCGGCAGTGTGGGTCTTTTCTTGTGAGCCTGCAGGTGAGCAAATTATGAGTCGGATACTACATTCTTAAAAGCAGGAAATATTTTACTACTAAAATTAATATGAAAGTTCTTTGATAACGCTTCAAGCAGTGATAAACAACTTTTGCAATGACAACCACTTTGAACTAGAAAAGTAGGAAAACTCAGTTTATTATTTTATGCAGACAAATCATATTAAAAGAACTTACTGATAACCAAGTACGAAATAGTGCAGGAATACAGAGATCTCTAGTTTGGCTAGCTCATTTCCAGGGCATAACCTGCTCCCTAATCCAAAAGGAAGAAAAGATCCTGCTTTCGGTGTAAAATGCTGGAGCAATTAAAAGTCATAAGTATAGCTCTACAAGCTAATAAAGAAACAAATTACAAATGCAGAACCAATAGTAAGCACACAAGTATTTCTACTTACATCCCACCTAGATGGATTGAAATTCTTAGGATCAGGATAAATATGAGGATCCAAGTTAACACTTCTGTACCAAAGCTGAACTTTCCAACCCTTGGGTATAAGGTAACCTGCAATTTGTCAATTAATATCGAATTTATATCAGACACATTTTTTACCAAGAATTTAGGATCATTGCTGCCTTCTGGTAAATCAGATACCAA